>NC_071099.1:22768393-23068393 GCF_027358695.1 Spea bombifrons | reverse complement strand
GGGACCCGCATCCTGATGACCCAGGTGCCCACTAACCTAGATGCCCAGTGGTTCTGTGGTGGAAGCAGCATGGCAGCACAAAAGGTGCAAGCGGCAGTGAAGAAAGGCCTTCGAAAGTAAGAGGGGAGGGAGAGGACGATGAAGGGACTGCAGTGTGATGAAATGATTGGGAGTAGTATGTATGTATGTATGTATGTATAGTCATTGTGTTTGTGTAAGTGTATAAAGTGTGGTGTTAGTGTATGCGAGAGTATGGTGTGTGCTTTTCTGTATGATGTTAGCGTGGGTGTGTAAGCATATAGTGTTAGCGTGTGTGTTACTGCACAGTATCAGTGTCTGAGCATGGTTAACGTGTGTGGGTTTAGTATTTGGTGTTAGCATGTATATGTGTGTGAGCATGTGTGTCTGTTTATGGTGTTGTGTCAGGGAAAGGCTAGGATTACTGGCATCTGAGAGAGATGTGGATCTGGAAAAAGAATGTGTGTGTGTAAAAGTGTAAGTGTATGGCTTTAGAGGGAGGGAGCATGTTTGCATGTTAGCATGCATGTGTTATGGGGTGGCACTGAAGAAATACTACACCAAAGTACCACTGGTCACCAGAGCACACCCCAAGAATGATTCATTTTCACTGCATCTTACATTATAATAAATCATAGATTAATCCTCAGAAGGCAACAAAAAGGTACCACACGACTCCTAACATGCCTTTACTTCCCTTTGATGAACACAATTCCATATATCCTTCCCAAGCATCTAGTTTATATAAATACACAGCACACGCATAGGATAATTTACAAATATTTAAAGAAACGAAAATCAAAACGTAAAAATGCGCCATAACCCATAAGAGGCATCTACATACACGTGGACTGAGAAAATCCTGTAAATATCGCCTGGCATTCACAGCGCCGCAAGCTCTCAAAACGTGCGAGAACTTTATGAATACAACTCACGGGAGACGAGTCGTGTTTGACATTTTCCACAAAGGATTTCCTCCGCGGTTAATCTTCAAAGAGTTTTTCGGAAGAAAAGAAAACAATTTCTGCGGATCTCCAGTTCAGGTAGGTCTGAAAGCGCACACAATGGCCCTGTTTTCAATCACTGATTCAATATTGGATTTAAAATCCTTGTTAGAAGTTTTGTAGGATTTTTTTTAACCATAAAAGGGACTTTTATGCTAACAGGAGATGCCAGAAAAAAAAAAGACTTGTAATCAAGTGAAAGCGCCCGGGTATTTAACACCTTATTCTGCGAGACATCTTTATCATGTTCGGGGAGGCATCCCGAGTAACATACAGGTTGACCAAAAACATTCAGTCCTTATTAACCAAACAAAATTAACAGAAAAACAATTGGTTCACTTAACAAAAAGGAAAAAAAGTTACCAAAACCTCAATGCCATCTTTTAGTTTAGAAAAAGATTTAGTCTGCTAAAAAAAAAAAAAAAAAATAGCTAATATGGATTTTACAGAAATAACAGAAGTTACGTCGTCGCCTGCCGGAAAACATTTTTGAGATATTTGTAACAAAGTGCTGTCTCTTTTTGCGTTGTAGACATGATTTGCATATATGTAAATTCAAAATGTACCATGACCCCTCCCCCTCGATGCATGTGGGTGTGGCTAGGCAATACACCGTACATACGATAAGCTTGCCCGTCTCCCCGTCTCCTTACATGCCCTGCCTACCGATCTCTGCCAAGTCTTATTATGTACATTTCCTTTCCTTATCTCACCTTCTTTATCTGGTTTAATAATTGCGGTTTTATATAGGCTTGGATATAATTGGTGTATTTTTTTTCTTCTCTTCAAGAGAGTGTTCTGCCAAAATTGTGCTTGTTATCATTAGTTCTTGGCTTTGCGAGCGGCTACGTGTGTGTATATGAGCGGGGAAAGCTCACGTGTGACCACAACACCTATTTTTTAATGCTGTGCACCAAGCTGACTTAACGCACTTTATCAACAGGCGTCTGTCAGCGGCCAGAGCGTCTCCGAGCCGTTCCAGCCCTTCCCGGGCAATGAATTTTGAGAGATTCTTGGGTCGAGACACGGCTGATAGGAAAGACACAAGCGCACAAATGTTTTCTCTTTTGGTTACAACTTCCTCCTTTGTTCTAGATTCATACAAGGTATTAACTGCTTAAAAATAAATATTTTTTATTTAAAGTAAAAAAAAGAACTCGTCTCAGCGCCAAGAATAAGAAATTGAGGTTTTGTGCGCAAAACTCACATTTTTCTTAGCAGCGTCTCTGCCAGGCCGGGAACGTGCTAGCTGCCTCCGGACCGGCTTATATCTAACAATTCATATGGTATGTAAGCAGCGACAAATAGGACTCTAAGCACCCTCAGCCAGCATTTGGCTGACTTACAATAGGGAATTAAACGAGGCATGGTTTGAAACTCCAAGTCTACGATGTGGTTTAAAAGAAAGGACTATACGTCCTCTGCATAGTGGAGCTCGCTACTGATCCACCAACGGGGAAAAGCAACATAATCATCTAATTATTACCTTTTAATATACAGCGGCAACACATTCCACAACAGCGTATGCGGTTATACATTAAAAAAAAACGCCCCGCATTACGCTCTGCCGACATTGTCAGATTTGGTTTGGTGAATTTCCAGACAGCGATAGTTTTTTTTTTAATTTTTTTTTATTGAAGACAAATACAAATTATTCACAGATGTCCGCCGAGAGTTTAAAAGATCTTTGTTTAGAAGTGGCCCCCATACCACGTTATACAACACAGAGATTTATATGGTCTGGAAAGCAAATTTATAGCCATTGTTTATGTGGATTTTTATTTGAATGCTATAAAAACAGTCATGAACTCTCGCTGATTTGGGGGCCTTCGCTTTGATTCCTAATGCCATCAATCTCTCTGCGTATGATAATAATGCAGCGAGGTGGTATATAACTGCATGGGGGCATCATCCCGTTACTCACTGATTTTGGAGTAAATGAGTAACACAGCTTAATCGCGGACGACCTGAATATCCCTAAACACATTTTACTCCCAGGGACCTGGGCAGGATAACTTAAGGTTTGTAGCTCCATGACCGGTAGATGTTCTCGGTCCAAAAACCCCGTAATATAGATGCTCTAAAAGATTAGTGAAAATCTTTCACAGGCTGGACACGGGTGGCTGGGTTCAAGTCCAAACAATGATACAGACGCATGCACCTTAACATCTGATTGTCCTACGGAATCAAGTTGAGGGGCTTCAATCTCCTCTTTGGAGGAGGCTCTAGAAGATCCAGCCCTCTCTTGACTTTGGTCTGGGAGCAAATGAAGGGAATGCATATCCCTTTTTTAAGTTTCAAGTTGACGGTGGAAGCCTGGGCTCCAGAAACAAAAATAAATAAATAAATGGGGCTGTTCCATGTTTTAGATATAAATAGAATTTTAAAAAACACATACACAAAAATATGTCTATTTTATCTTAACTTGGCGTTACTTGACATGCCAAGGTATGCGTCATCCCTGTTTATTGAGTGTGTACAGAAATTATGTTAATATAGTTTGACTTGCTACATAAAATACGCCAAAGGCAGACAGTTTTTTTTGACAGATCCCAAGAACATTTAAAAAAAAAAAATTGCCGATTATAGTAAGAAAACGCTAGATGTTTCGGCTGAAAACATTTCTAAACACATGGACGCGGACCTTGCTGCACCATAGCCGCAGCCGGTACGGATTTTACATGTGTGGACTCACGGGTGACAACTGGCTTCTTATTACTGCTAATAAAGGGAAATATTGCTTAAAAATAAAACTATAAGCCTCACGGATGACGGCCGTGATTAAAAAAGAAAGATTATCACATGCTTTAAGTGTCCAAGCCATTTTATATATTTTTTTATTTTACATGCAGAAATTATTTTTCTCAGTTTACTTTTCTTTTTAGAAAACCGGGTTAATAACAGCGCAAATTTTTCTTTAGAAATAAAACTCGAGCGGCTCAGAGATTTTAAAAAGCAGAGCTTTTTCACAGGAAGACTTTATTCGGACTTCAGACATTGAATCATTGTATAACGTTTCATATTTACAAGCCTGCGCTGGCTGCGGGGCAGTTTTAGTGACATTGTAAATAAGTCCAGAAGATATATTTCTCAAACCCCCTATTCTTTATGCTGCTCTCGCTGCGCAACCAGCTCGGAATACTAGGAGTTCTTGATACCAGTCAAGGTGGCATTTGAAAGATTAACGACATACACTACGACTACATACACTCTTATTTTTTGTCCTTTATGGGTTTTTTTCCTGTTTAAATTTTTTTTTTTAATGTAAAAACGTAAAGCAACAAAAACGGGCAACTGTTATACGAACAGTGCCCAAACTGGGGTCTGACATTTTGTTTCAATTTCGGGTAAAAGATAATATCAAAGGGCTGGAAAAACCTAGACACAAATGCCAACGGCGAACGGGAAGGGTACAGCAGCATCAGCGTCATCATGAGCAAAGATCTACGGGTAGAACAGACATCAGATAAAAAAATCTTTGTAGAAAATTGCGGTTGCATCATATACGTAACTAAACTAAAGGGTTAAAGTTCCCTTCCTGTCCGAAGTTTTTTTATCCTGGTACCTACGTAAGTGTTTTAAGGTTAGATTTTACCTTTTTTCTTTTTTTTGTTTGGTAGACGTTCACAGCACGCCAGAGCAAGTGTCAGTCAATAAGGTGTTAACAGGCTAGGTCTGTACTGTGGTTATCATGTTCATGTTATTAAATATGCGGAATAATTCAGATGTATGGAACGAAGAAGTTAAAATTCTGCTTTTTAATATTTTTTTTTGAAAGCGGCAGATCCAGCCATTTATACAGCTACAGCCGCGTTAATTTCCTACTACCGTCTCCGTCTAGCAGAATTTGCTTTCTTCATTAGACGTAAAAAATTTTAATGTTCTAAATCAGGGTCGCATCTACATTAACACAAACCCCTGATTTAATAAGCCTCCGACACGTTTATAATCCCCTTCGCCGTGCCGGAAATTTAAATTCCCCATGCTGGCTCGCTAAGCCAAAAAGACAAGCTCGGAGACAGCTTTTGTATCCCCTGCTAAATACCCTTTTGTGCTGGTGATGATGTTTTGACTGTAAGTGTCTGCGGCGGTGGAGTTAATGCAGAGAGGATGCTCCCTCAGGAGGGGTTAGGGTGGAAAACTAAATCCCCTCCCCGTGGTCAGCGGCAATTAGCTTCATCATCTGCGGTTAGAAAGAGAAGAATAGCTCGGATCGCACAAGTTATTAACAGCTATTAAATCACTCTAAAAGATACCAGGAACAAGAAACAGCCAGATGAACTCAGAGCTCTCGTTATACAGAGACATAAAAAAGATGGGAAAACACATATTGGAATTTAAGATGAAAACAGCAAAAATAAAAAATATAATAAATAAGTTGCTTCAATCATACCAAATACACTGTTTCAATCGCACTAACATTCCTTAGGCTCATCACTCCCAGCCAGCACTTGCACTGCCTCCACCTGTTTTCATTCTGTATCATACACCTTGTATAAAATGTTAGCTCCAGAGTAATTTCACGTTTATTAACGCAGGGCAGATCTCTCCAAAGGGTGACTCGGGGGGACAGACCTCTCCACGTCTGCCCACTTGGGGACGCTGAGCAAACAGCCCACAGCAAACATCTCTGCATTCCTTTTAGTGTTGGAACGGTTTCTCGGTGCAGCTCTCTGTTTAGTGAATAAACCCCACATGGTGCTGCCCCTCACCCAGGTATACGGTAGCTCTGTTAACGTTATATTTGTGGTCAGACAGTCACAGTGGGATTCAAAAAGCAGCCCGTCAAATGAAAAAAATATTTTTCCATCTTTGAAGCCTGATTTTCTATGCTCTTTGCAGCTAAAGACCCATCGTGTTCCCAGTGTGTTGCTCCTCTTATCTGCAAATACCCCCAATGCGAGCGCCCCATATAATAATGCTAATAAGAAAATTGAGCTTTGACCATGGTTGGCTGTGAGACTATAGGACTGAGGATGATTTGAACACACATTTCGTAACCAAGCATCCCATCACAATTAGAACTTATTGATCTCTGTATATTTCCTGTCGTTTAAACTCCAGCTTAAATAAAACGTGCGCTGAAAAGGAGGCCATTTTACCAAATTTGTTGTTTTTTTATTTATTTATTTTACACAAAACTATTATTATTATTTTCTGAAAAGCAATACAACATACCTGCAATGCTACAGGTGAGAAAGGTTCCTTCATCTTGTGTGAGGCGCGCCAATCAGGCCAATGATGTTTCCTGTAAGATATATAAATTTAGCAAAAATGAAAAACAACGTTGAACAATAATTAATAAATTCTGGAAGGTGAGACATTAAGTGGGTTTGCAGGACTTTATTTTTTTGCTTGGCGCAACCTGTGCAGGTAACACACGTGCATTGAATGTTTTTTGTGCCAGAGGGATGAGTAACGCATCAATCACCAAGCGTGCGTCTCATTCATATGGCGTGGAAAGAATTAAAGGGGAGTTTTGGCTAATTATAGTATTCCGTTTAATAAAAGAAGCATTTTCACACCGCCGGGTGATGCCACAACTTAACACTCAGTATCAACAAAATCATCCCCAAAGCCCCCCCCTCCGTATTATAAAATCTTTCCTAATTCTGCTAAAAACAATTCTCTAGAAAGGGTTCAATAGCATAAAATTTGCTCTGTTTGTTTTTTTTTGGTTTTTTTTGCAGGGAACATATAATTGTCTTATGATGCAAAAGCAAGTCTGGAAAGGCGTTGCCATAGAAACCGAAAAAAGCTTCTTGAAAGTTTCGGTGTTATTTTTGGGTGATTAGGTTCGGATAAAATGACAGATTCCGCCACGGTTTATTTTGTTAATTTATCAGAGTGTGAAATTAACATTTTGCTTAAGTGGAACAGCCCCTATAACACAATATATAAACATTTTTTGAGCGAGAAACATCACTTGAGCTCTTTACGCTTTGTAGCCATTGATATGGTCCCCCCCTTGAGAAGAGGAGGTGACAGGGCTAAGCTATTGCTTCAACGCGAGACCTTTTGGATCAAGACTCTCAACACCATCACACCAATGGGACTAAATGAACATGTTTCTTTTTCCTCATTTTTGGATACTCGATGAAATGGAGCATCATACCTTTTTATGGACTTTTGCTTGCGGCACTTATGAAATCCCTATATGTTCTGTTTTTATTTATTGCCTGCATAATACTTCTTTGCAGCCTGCAGAAGTCTCTGCCTTCACTAAATTTTGTCCATTACAGATTCTTGGGGTATGGTACTATGTATTTTTTAAACGTACACATTTTCATTCTATATGCACTATTTAATTGCTATTTCACTGAGAAGTTTCTCTTTTATTTATATTATTTCACATGACCAAAGGAAATTCAATGTATTGAACGGAACGGTTATAGGTTCCGCGTGTTGCATGGGGATGTTTTACTAGGTACACACCATGTTTAACTGGGGATATGCACATGCTGTTCTGGTGATTCCAGTCTTCATTCCCACAGGATGATCGTTTGAGAGGTGGGGTAAGCCACTCCTGTTGTTTATCACATTAATCACTGCACTGCATAAATTGTTTCACTTTGCCACACAGCACTTGCCTTGAGAAAGGACCGGAGGTGGTCCGAAACGGTGGCTGTGCTGGTTGAAATAAAATTGTGCTTAATGCACTTTACTGCAAAGACCCGTGAGTGCCATCCAAACCGTATAACATATGGGGATTCTTTTATTATTGTGCCTTTTTGATGCAGGTTTCTCTGCTACCTGCGCACAGGTGCACCTCCAGTTAGCGAGGTCTGACAGACAGTGATTGTGTCACCTGTGCTTAGGTAACACCAGCTGCTATAGGTGACGCTGTATAGTGTAATACACTGCGGATGAACCCGTGTTCTCCCTTTAAACATAACATTATTCCACTACATTTATATGGCGCCAGCATACGCCGGGGCACTGTTACAACACAGGGACAGTGAAGGTTAGCAATGCAATTAAAACGGACAATAAACAAAACGGACACTAATAAAGTTTTTACAAAATGCTAATGCTGTGCTTTGCCTGGAGCACACTCTGCCTCAGGCCCTCTGCCCCCGGTATATACATCCAGCAGGTATCAGAAACCGTTTAGGAGCCCATGCGGGTCTAGTTGGCAAACCCTGTGGCCCAGGAAGATTACATGCCTACATTTACTGCCCCCTGGGCCCTCAGGGCCTTAACGTGCTGCCCCACTGACTGCATGTTACCTCACCGGATGGAGCACGGTATCGGCTCCCGGTCAGGAAACACCCCCCCCTTGCGGAGAGGGGGTAAAGTCCGTGTGGCCGAGGAGCGCTCTGCCCCGCAGGGGTCACATTCTGAGGTAAATGAGGTGCTGGAGAGGGGGGTAACTCACCTACTCCGCGCCCGCTCCGCGCGCTGCCATGAGGCCACGCCCCTCATTCTTACAACGTGACTTGGCTACTGTAAACCCCAGAAGAAACTTTTACCGTAAAGCATGGAGTAGGAGTGCAGCATCTCTACTACATATCACTTAATATGAGATCTGCTTTCTTATGTACCGTATATAACCGTGTATAGGGGCATATGATGATATGCTATATTTTATAGTGCATGAGGTCAACTGTGTGTCGTTTCTTATTATTTATATAGTGCTAACAGATACCGCAGTGCTGTGCAATTATAAAAGGAATAACAAATGTAAGGGGGCGTAAGGTATTGTAAGAAAATAATAATAGCTTTCATTAGTGGCCGTAGCGTCATTTAAAACCATTAATAAAATGACAGTGGTACAGCGCTGCAGAATAAGAGGGCGCTATATAAACCGCTAAATAAGAGAAATGATTTGGAAAGCATACAGGAAAAAGAGGAACAAAGGGATTTAGATGCCAAGGTGGGACTGATCCTTCTAAAACAAGGACACTTGGGAAGTATGAATACATATGACTAATACTTTAACTATGATGTACCGATGATGTCATTATATTCAGTGGATCCATGTCATTTAAATGCTGTCGTTGATCCATACATTGTTTTTAAGCCGCCCCCCTCCGGTTTTAGAACGAGACACATTTCAGCCCTCCGGGAAAATTAGGCTGAGGTGCGAAGTGTCTTTTTTTTTTGGGGGGTGGCCGTTAACCATGTTTATAGAATTCTTACAGGAAGTTCCAAATTATTTCAATTCAGACCTAAAAAGACAGCGCGAAGAATCGTCGTCATTTCCCAGCGATAAAACTAAATAAGGATTAAACCTTTAAACTTTCACTCAGTGAAACATCACCCCGGTGTATCCTGCCCTTTAACGTTTTCCTGATCTTCCTATTGTATTACATCATCACAGAGTCATTATTACAGTGCGACATTTTTTAGGAGATTTAAATAAAAAAATGTCCCCATATTACTGTCCTCTCCTGCGCAGAACATGGAATTTCCCATCATGCACCTGACATCACCCTGATTGGCCACTCATTCTCCAACAGTGGAGTAGGAAGGTTCCAAAAAAAGAGGAGTCATGACAAAATGTCATATTATTCACATATTATTTCATAAATATTATAGTCATAACTAAATATCTTTACCCAGCTGCTTCACAACTTTTTCCGCACCACTCATGGGCATTCTGCAGGGGTACCCAGGGGCCCCTTTCTCTGCAGTACCCTGTACAGCTGGAAGGGGGCAGCGAACTCTGACCCCCACCCACTCTAACACCATACACTAAAACACACACTCACTCTAACACTATACACCATACATTAACACATACACCCACTCTAAATCCATACACTAACTCACACTCAGTCTAACACCATACACTAACACACACACTCACTCTAACACCATACACTTACACATACACCCACTCTAACACCATACACTAAAACACACACTCACTCTAACACTATACACTTACACCATACATTCACACATACACCCACTTTAAAACCATACACTAACTCACACTCAGTCTAACACCATACACTAACACACACACTCACTCTAACACCATACACTTACACATACACACTCTCTAACACCATACACTTACAGATGCACTCACTCTAACACCATACACTAACACACACACTCACTCTAACACCAAACACTTACACATACACTCACTCTAACACCATACACTTACACATACACACTCTCTAACACCATACACTTACAGATGCACTCACTCTAACACCATACACTTACAGATACACACTCTAACACCATACACTGACACATACACACTCTCTAACACCATACACTTACACATACACACTCTAACACCATACACTTACACATGCATACATACATATAAATACACACACACGCTCTTATTCACTGACCCGTTCACGTCTTCCTCTGCTCCCCCCGCTCCATATTACAGCTCTTTCTCGCTCTTCCTCCTTTGCACCTCTCGTGGAACCCTGTCTTCAGTGTACATCACTCTCTCCATGTGAGCTGCTTCGCTTCTTAAGGTTAGTATGCCGACTTGCCGAACACCATCCATCGTCTACTGGACCAGAGGAGATAGATCCGGTTTACTTCTCATGGATTAATTAGTCTTTAATAAACTCCGGCCGCACTAAAACCAACCAGGTTTATTAATATTCCATATTGTAACTAACCCCCCAAAATTAAAGACGTTTTAATACATGGAAATCCAACTTGCAAAACAAAAAAAAACCCCAAGGCATTTATCCGAGATAACACGTTTCCTGCAGGAAAGCATAACAATGATTTATGGGGTGGAATTAATTGATTTTCTTTTTTTAGTATAATAGAGGGATTGTTTACAAAGAACATTATCTTATCTGTTAAAGTGCAATTACTCAAACTGATTGTATTACTCGAGTATCAAATATGTGTATTTAAACATCAGTCGCTTTTTTTTTATTCCGCTGGTGAAGTTAATAGGGGTCCCGAAAGCCCAGGGCATAGTGTTACTTATAGTAAAAACATTACGCGGGTTATTCTATACAGACATCCGACTTTTGAGCCCCGTTGACAGTGTTTAAAAGAACAGGTGAATTCACTGCCGGGGAGATGAAATTCCTGTATTGAAGTGGAAAATTCAACCCACTGGATTTTAAAAACTTTAAAATAAATATCTGTTAAATTAATTTTTGTTTTTGCTTAGTTTTGTCACAATCGCCAAATATTGGACGTTGCTCATCAAGACAAGAAGAGCTGATTCTCAAACCAATGGTATGGAATTTTAAATCATGGCAGATGGTCCTTTCTAGAGTAAGGTAATAAGGTGGTTCTTTTATCCAGAGAAACATAAAAAATGTACAGAGCGGATGACCCATACACAGAGGATCCATACACGGAGGATCCATACACGGAAGATCCATACACGGAGGATCCATACACGGAGGATCCATACACGGAGGATCCATACACGGTTGATCCATACATGGAGGATCCATACACGGAAGATCCATACACAGAGGATCCATACACAGAAGATCCATACACAGAGGATCTATACACGGAAGATCCATACACGGAGGATCCATACACGGTTGATCCATACATGGAGGATCCATACACGGAAGATCCATACACAGAGGATCTATACACAGAAGATCCATACACAGAGGATCCATACACGGAGGATCCATACACGGAGGATCCATACACGGAGGATCCATACACGGAAGATCCATACACGGAGGATCCATACACGGAGGATCCATACACGGAGGATCCATACACCGAGGATCCATACACCGAGGATCCATACACGGAGGATCCATACACGGAGGATCCATACACGGAGGATCCATACACCGAGGATCCATACACCGAGGATCCATACACGGAGGATCCATACACGGAAGATCCATACACGGAGGATCCGTACACGGAGGATCCATACACCGAGGATCCATACACGGAGGATCCATACACGGATGATCCATACACCGAGGATCCATACACGGAGGATCCATACACGGATGATCCATACATTGCTTTAAGGCCTCCAGTTTAACTTCAGAATGTGATACATTGTAGCCCTTTTGGAAAGGTGCAAAGTGTGTTTTATTACTTTTAGTAACCATGTTTATGGAATTCCCCGAGGAATTGCCCAGCGCCCACTTCCAGCCCAGGATGAAATCGGAAATCACCAGATGTTACCAGATCTTTGGAAAAGCACGAATTTGTTGGTCTGTGTTCGTCGGCGGAGCAGGCAATCCCTCAACAGGCCGGCGGCGGTGAAGTGTAACCCGCGTACCCTGAGCACAGAGCATTTCTTATCTGCGTGTTTTCTCCTTATGTTAACTAGATATAAAATCCAACTGGCGCCCGGCTCCCGTTGTCGCAGCATCAGATAGAAGGGCGACCAAGGTCACCGGGGAAAGTGAAAAGCACTGAGACTTCTGATAGGCGACGGTTCCAGCAGCGACACTAATCAGATGTGTGCTTTCGTGGGTGTCTGGCGGCACATGTGTGTGTGTGTGTGTGTGCAACACTCTGATATAACTCGTACCTAATACTATAACATAGTGATACATAATGTAACATACACCGTGATATACCTGTAACATACATCGTGATATACCTGTAACATACATCGTGATATACCTGTAACATACACCGTGATATACCTGTAACATACACAGTGATACACCTGTAACATACACAGTGATACACCTGTAACATACACCGTGATATACCTGTAACATACACCGTGATATACCTGTAACATACACAGTGATATACCTGTAACATACACCGTGATATACCTGTAACATACGTAGTAATATACCTGTGACACACACAGTTATATACCTGTGACACACACCGTGATATACCTGTAACATACACCGTGATATGCCTGTAACATACACCGTGATATACCTGTAACATACACCGTGATATACCTGTAACATACACAGTGATATACCTGTAACATACATAACGATACACCTGTAACATACAATGTGATACACCTGTAACATACATAATAATATACCTGTAACATACACAGTGATATACCTGTAACATACAACGTGATATACCTGTAACATACACAGTGATATACCTGTAACATACAACGTGATACACCTGTAACATACACAGTGATACACCTGTAACATACACAGTGATATACCAGTAACATACATAACGATATACCTGTATCATACACCGTGATACACCTGTATCATACACCGTGATATACCTGTATCATACACAGTGATATACCTGTAGCATACACAGTGATACACCTGTAACATACACAGTGATATACCTGTAACATTCCTGATACACAGTGATATACCTGTAACATACATAACAATATACATGTAACATACACAGTGATACACCTGTAATATACATAACGATACACCTGTAACATACACAGTGATATACCAGTAACATACATAACGATATACCTGTATCATACACCGTGATACACCTGTATCATACACCGTGATATACCTGTATCATACACAGTGATATACCTGTAGCATACACAGTGATACACCTGTAACATACACAGTGATATACCTGTAACATTCCTGATACACAGTGATATACCTGTAACATACATAACAATATACATGTAACATACACAGTGATACACCTGTAACATACATAACGATACACCTGTAACATACACCGTGATATACCTGTAACATACATAACGATATACCTGTAACATACACCGTGATACACCTGTAACATACACAGTGATACACCTGTAACATTCCTGTTACCCTATTCCCTTTACGGCCAGTGATGCTTCACCCCTGGATGGCAGATTTTTGAAATTGCCGGATTATATTTATCTAATAAATCTACTGACGGACCTGCATTGAACGTAATCAATAACACGTAAATTAAACAGGGCAGAAACTGCTAAGTGGCGGATAAGGGCCAACATCTTGTCAAGGATCATACAACGGTAGAAGAGCATGATGGGAGTTGTAGTCCACGGCATGTGATGCTTACAGTTGCAAAGTGATCGGCGTGCGTCTGCGTCCCATTGTGGGCTGTGTTTTAAATATTTTCTATTTGCATAGATGCATTAAAAGTGTCCCCTGTGGCCCCCGCAGCCAGAGGCCACACATTGCTTCCAGTGATCTGTTTACTGCCGATTGCCGCTTCCTGCACTCGGTGAAAGTGTTATGACCCCTGCGCCCTGGGAAAAAGGGGCAGATAGCTCTTAAAGGAGACGTAGCATTAAAATGTCTTGATATACAGGTTTAAAAATAGGGTCCTAATGAAACAGAATGCTGGCGACTCGTGTATAGTCGCTCCAATTATATCTGCCCACATTCTAATCTCAGTCTCCTAAATAAACATACCAAGGCTTTCTCTTACTGCATTGCCATTAACAAATACAGCGATCACTTTTTCTTATGATCTACCGGACCGTTTTTTGTAACAAGACATTCTCTTTGGGGGCAAAAGTGGTAAATGGTGTTGGTTGGCTTGGAAATACAATTTACAGCCTGTAATTCGGTTAAATTAATATATATATACCATATAATATGTACTTCTGAAAGAGTGAATGCAGCAAAGAATCTTTTCCAATTTTCCCCCCAAGTCAGACAAAAGTAACTTGGTATAATCGGAATGGCACCGGAACAAAGTCAAATATTCCCTCCCTGACCCATGCGGCAATAAAGTCTGTTATCCGTGCCTCTACGACTCCTGTGTCTAAATCTTCTTTAAAGAAGATGGCCCCCGGGGGACCATGGAAATGCTGTCTGTGGCCTGCGTCTAAATCACGGCTCTCTGTAAAATTATTATTTTTTAATTAAAGTCTACCTAGCCTACATGGATAAGACGACGGACGCCCAATGCTTTTCTCCAACTGAGAGAACGGATTAATAAATATCAGACTAGCCTGTGAAAATAAAGTATGACGGTCTAATTGATACTATTTATTGGGCCAACATAGAAAATATATGTTATATAATGTTTTGGGGTCTTAGAGGCGCCTTGTTTAAGCAGAATGTAAGTGTTGCTTTCACCGACACTTATTTGATACAGGTTCTCTAGCGTTCTTTTTTCTAGTTCATACTTCTGAATTAGAACTTTCAGGCTCACAACGTATCAAACATCTGATAAAGATTAACGTCCAATAATCAGGACAACCGGACTGTGTTCATTATTGTATGAGTCTGTTTTAATTGATACTATATAATTAATTGTCTATAACACCGTTGCTTTGGTTTTCCTCATCTCCATCGCTTACGTACAGTTAGATCAAATTGGAATCGTAAACTATCATTGATTTGTGTAACTTTTATTGTATATTACGATTATTATGAAAATACTTACAAAAAATCAGGTGATGAACTAAGGTCTATGAAGAAAATTCTCAGCTAGGACTTTAGAACCTCTGCCATAAAGCGTGAAGCAAATGTGATGCCAAGCAGGGGCACCCAAATATCACATGATAACACACAATGGTTGGGGTCATTAGTGGGGAACATCCTTTATTTCCTTAAATAGGGTTTCCCTTTAAGGCGTTTGGAGTTTGGTCTACATGGGATTCTCAATATGAAGGAGAAATTCACAATGGAAAGGCTCACTGAATTTTATCTCAAAGTTTTTGTTTGTCTTGGGAATAAAGGGCAGTTAGTTTACTTTGGATTGGAGAAATGGAGCCAGGTTTGTTTGCTGCTGATAGAAGGTGTTTCTGGCTTATGGAAAGTTAAAAAAAATAATAAAAAAGGAGCTTGTAGCTCTCTCTCTCTCTTTCTCCCCCCTCTTTCTATCTCTTTCACTCTCCCCCTCTCTCCCCCTATCTATCTCTCTCTCTATTTTTTCTCCCTATCTATTTCTCTCTCTCTCTCCCCCCCCCTCTCTCATTCTCTCTTTCACTCTGTCTATTTTCTATCTCTGATTTGCAGAATTCGGATGTTTTCAAAGCTTTTGCACTTTTTTGTTACCTTGTTGTTACATTGTATCAAAACACAAACACCACATTCTATTCGAGAATAGAAACACAGAAAAGAAAACAACAAATATCTACACATTGCAGGGCTGCAGCTACTTTCATATTACAATAAGAACAATCATTTACACATCTATCCTGGTGGGTACATACAGTATATGCAGACATTCACACAGGGTACAGGAGGTGCCAGCACTGCCCTGTATGCAGATGAGCTGTCCTAGCCCAGTTATTCTAATAAGCCAGAGATTTAGCTCTAAAGCCCCACTGTCAGTTAGAGGGGATAAGGAGGGACTGTCTGCTAATCAACTGCAAGTTAAACCTGGCTGGTGGATTTAGCTGCTTTAAAGCTCATTTTTCATGCTTGCCTGGCTGCCAATGAGTCAGGGAGCTTGGGGCTGGGAGAGGTGTGTGTGGGGGGAGGGAGCCCTGGTATTTTTAGTGATTTTTGTTTTTTTATAGAGTGCATCCCTGTGGTTTGGCTCCACACTTAAATACTGTCCCAGGCTGCATGACATATACACAGAGCAGGCACTAAGATCCTGGCGCCAGGGCTCAGCTCCTGCTGCTGGAGGACTCAGAAGGCTGCTAATTACAAATAACTCGGGCTTTGTGCATCTCAGCATCACTGCCTGGCAAACAGTGCCTTATTTACTAGCACAGGGGGGCACACAGCTCCCTGCCCTGTGAAATATGGGGAGAGGGCAAAATGGTCCCGGGGGGTACACAAACAGGGGGGTGGGTGTCAGGAGGCATTAACCATAAATTGTCTTTATCACATTTTTTGACTGTTCATCTATTTCTATCTATCTATTTCTAAATATTTCTATCTATCTATCTATCTATCTATCTATCTATCTATCTATCTATCTATCTATCTATCTCTGTCTGTCTCAGTCTGTCTATTTGTCTGGCTATCTATGAATCTCAGGCTATCTATCTATCTATCTATCTATCTATCTATCTATCTATCTATCTATCTATCTATCTATTTCTATCTATCTATCTATCTATCTATCTCTATATCTATCTATCTATCTATCTATCTATCTATCTATCTATCTATCTATCTATCTATCTATCTATCTCTGTCTGTCTCAGTCTGTCTATTTGTCTGGCTATCTATGAATCTCAGGCTATCTATCTATCTATCTATCTATCTATCTATCTATCTATCTATCTATCTATCTATCTGTCTATATCTATCTATCTATCTATCTATCTATCTATCTCTATATCTATCTATCTATCTATCTATCTATCTATCTATCTATCTATCTATCTATCTATCTATCTCTGTCTGTCTCAGTCTGTCTATTTGTCTGGCTATCTATGAATCTCAGGCTATCTATCTATCTATCTATCTATCTATCTATCTATCTATCTATCTATCTATCTATCTGTCTATATCTATCTATCTATCTATCTATCTATCTATCTATCTATCTATCTATCTGTCTGTCTATATCTATCTATCTATCTATCTATCTATCTATCTGTCTGTCTGTCTATATCTATCTATCTGTCTATCTATCTATCTGTCTGTCAATCAGCTGTATCATATCTAATTAAAGGGACACACACAGTTATGTCACTCACAATGCTTTTTGTGATTTACAATTCCCTTTATGACCTTGGATTCTGACACCATGCAGTACCTTTGCTAAGTAACAGTATTGGTTATAAAATAATGAATCTCCGCAAATGGAAATTGAAAGGAGGCTGGAGCTCATGAAACTATTTCCCATATTATGCTCATTCTAGAATTTAAAGACACAGAATGGGTAGATTCAGCAGGAAAACAGTTAATGTGTACCTTTCAGGCGGACGGACACCCAAAAGGTCTATGGTTATCCCTAGGCATGGCTGGCTAGGAGTGCCTAGAGCCCTAAGCTGCAGGGGGGCCACTGTGTGAGCCCCGGCCAGGCTAGATCAAGGTGATTTAAATGATGGTTTAATGACAGTTTGCCCTGGGCAACAAGGATGTCATCCCAAGACTTAAAGACAACGTGGAACATGTAGTTCAGATAAGATAACTAGTCCTTTAATATTGCCATATGTCTGGAGTCCAATAAAATCGTATCCTCTAAATGAATTAACAATCAAAGAGAATAAGGAATCCATCTGTATTGGATTGTACAGACTCTCTGGTTCTCAAAGGGTTAAACATTCATCCAATGCTACTTTTTTTTTTTTTTTTGCACAGACAGCTGTGATAACCGATAAATTACGCTTTGTTCACGTTGTATCGAATGATTGTATTTATATAATTCTTCTCGGCTGTCAGGAAGGTTAAACACACTCGCCCCCCACTCCCCTCATAAAGCAGATTCAATATTAGATCATATTTACGGGCTAGGCAGGGAATTACTTGGAAACACAGCGTGCCTGCTTTTAAAAGGAATCCCTGTAACTCCTAAAAGAAAAATATGCCAATTACCAGGTTTACGTTAATGTATAACTTTCGAAAACTTTATTTTTTCTTGGTACTGAATTTTTGGGGAAAAAAAATGAACCTTTCTCATCATAAGGGACTAATACCAAGCAATGCAGATTATTTCAGGGGGGGGTTGTCTTCTCTTGTAGTAAGTCGGAGCTTTTGAAGTTAGTTAAATGTATTTGGGTCTTGTGTGTGCCTTGTCTCAGTGAGAAGGTTCTCCATTGGAGAGTCTTGGAGGGTCTTATCTCCAAGCTTGACTTCCATGGGCTGGAAGTTCTCTAGAAGTTGATCCATTCTTGCAATATAGATGTTATTGTATGGGCAAAAACCATCAAAATCTACCAGTATCGTAGGTAATTTCTGTTTTTTTTTGCATCTTAATCCCTTTCTTTGTTCCCCAAGGTCAGTAGAACTGTTTTTCATGAACAGATTTATAGTAGAGGCAAAAAAGTGTTATCGCTTTTGATAAGTTTCCTCATCCGGCATTAAAAAGGCTAATTTAAAAAAAATCTTGATAAATTACTGACCCAATGAAATAAATCTTATCCATCAGAGTAATGAGGCCAACATTAGAAGAGTTTAAAAACAATATAGAAAATAGCTGAGATATGTAACCTCTATTACAACCAACCAGCTAGAGGAGGAAAGACTCAAATAAATCACTGCAGCTGGATTTTGCCATTACTGGTTCCTTAAATTGGCCGAGAGATCCCTAGTTTTCTATTCACTGAGTGGTACAAGAATTCTGGAATTCAGCTTCTAAGAAAATGGGGTTTCCTCCATGGTCCTCTCACGATGGTCTCAAAAGAGATACCAAAACTAATGATATTTAAAAGTTCAACACATGGAGGATATGTCATCCAAAATTCCAGTTGGCCTTTTCAGCATTGCGTGTGTCCAACTTCTAAGATCTACAAGGTCTCTGGTGGACCACCACAGATCAACGTCCAAGACAACCCCCCAAACACACACACAACTTAAAATACTGGGAAGAGGGTATTTCTGTCTTAAAATGCAAACAAACTCACGCGGTAACTTTAGATATAAGGAAAATAACAGCGCTTGGGACTGAGTGATACGTTGTTTGTGTTGAAAGTGATGATCCAAAAGGCATGTTATTCTCGAGTCATGCTTCATCATAGCCCAAGACTAGAGCCGCACTCACGCAAGTGAGACTGGATTCTAAAAGGAAGGCATCAAATGACATTAAATGGCAATTGTATTCATATTTTAAGAATGTCTGGAATATTTAATTTTATTCGTGTTTTTATAAGTTTTAGTTAGGATTTGCCAAAACTTGTATATTACAAATAACTTATTTTGGGTATCTGTTGTCTGGAAACCCCACTCGCTCTTTCTTCCATCAACCTCTCACTTATTTGGACTTGATGCAAGCTAGAGACACAGTCATGCCTATAGGTGGCACCATTAAAGATGAGCAGACAAAAGTTCCAGCTTGTTACAGTGAGGGCAGTTAAGATACACAATTCACTAACATTAGAAGAATTGTATTAGTAAATAATTGGGGGCGGCATCTCAGATCTGAATATTCTATTCATTGCATTGTACAGCACTACAGAATATGATGGCGCTATATGACACAATAATAATAATCTCTAGCGTTATCACTGGAGTTTGTGGGAAGATGTTTTTACAACAGAAAAGAACAGGAAATCACTTCCCGTGGAAAGAAATATTGTGACATGCCCCTCGGAAGGCCATTAATAAGTGTAATATGGAAGGAACCAGCATGCACGCTGAAGAAGTGGCTCTTAACAAGCACTTAGTCCTCACTTTCAACACGTCTTGTTAGGTTTTTGAACTATTGAAAACCCTTATCAAATAAAGATGAGCATCACCTGTGCTCAAGCAGATGGCGTTTATCACATGCTGATTTAGCCTGGTTATAGCTATGCTTAATTATAATAATAAAGATAGCAGAGCACATAATAGAAATCATTTTAAACTCGTAAATCAAGAAGAAAAATAGGTTTTATGGAGCAATTTAGATCGCGGAATGTGTAAGTGTTTGGAATATTTGTTGCTTTACCTTGAAATGTTGACTTAATTCTTGAAGAACATGTTTTTTATTTTAAAAGATTTAGATAAGTGGCGGGTAACCTATTGCACTCCAGCTCCAATTAAGTACAGGTCTCCTAATTTCAAACTATGTTTTTCTAAGTGGTTATAATGCCATAGTTCTCCTTAATGTTCACTCCATAGCTGGAATTTGGAACATTTGCGAAACAATTTTTAATTTCCGATGTTTTTGAGTCCAAGGTTCCAACCTTTCACTGGAGTAGCCTATGTTTGGGTCACTAGGATAGAATTATGCATAAATAGAGACCTAAAATAACTCTAATTGATCTAAATGTCTGTCCATGTTTTTTTTTCTGTTCCTTTGCCCTTGTCTTTGGCACCGTTACAGTGACACACCCCAAAAATGTTTGAATTATTTGCCTGCTTTGATATAATCAAGCTTGGGAAACATTATTTTTCAATTCCAGACAAATTAACGGATATAGTGAGAAACATAAAGAGCAGAAGAGAGGCGAAAGTGCCAATAGAGAAGGTGAGTTAAGAAGAAAGAGAGTTTTTTGGGGGTAAAGGTAGGGAGAAAAGTGAGAAGGGAAGGGGCAACTTGAGAAAGTGATCAGAGGGATGAAGGAGAAGAAGACAAGGAAAGGCAGATTATGAGTTAATAGAAAGTATGGAAAAAGAAGGGAAAAGAAAAGGAGCACAATGGAGGGAGATGCGTGTGGGGAGACATGCGGGCAAACATTGAAAGACAAGGGCAAAGTGGGTATCGAGGCAGAAAGGCAGGACGAACATTGAGGCGTTTCTATTATTTTACCAATATACCCAACACAAGGGTGCACGTGAGTCTAGGACAACTAGGCCTTAAATGCCGCATTAGATGATTGGTTGTTGCTGCTGATTGAAGCCACCCCGAGTTGTGTGTTCCTCCAGCATAGTCCTCTGGAATTTGATGAAAGAGACATTAGGTCAAAGAAACACATTTATTTGGCGCTGATCCTTCTTGAGAGCAAAGGGAATTGCCAAGAACACATACATACCTGACGCGTTTCACTTATTATAGGAATGTGTAACGGCAGAGCTCAAAGCCAGGGAAATCAATCAATTAATCAATCAACAGATAAAAACAGGTAAAACTACAGTTACGTACAAAATATATGCGGTTAGACTAAAGTGAAACTGACATTCAAACCAGTTTGCATGGACGGCAGATTTTTAATATATACTGTTGTAAAGCAGGTATCAGTATCTACCTGTGTGTGTAAATGTATATAGAAGAGAGAATTTCCTGATCGCATTTCAACTTTCTTTAGCTTTTACTGATGATATCAGCCCTAAACGACTTGAACGCCCTGTTATCTGTGTTTACAGGCAATTAGGAACCAATCAGTACTCCATTGTATCTGCATAATTAGGTGATATGTTTGGAATCTCAGATTCTGGGGTGAAAAAAGAGAAAGCCCATTTGTTTTTCACAGGATGTGAATGAGTTCAATTGTTCCTATAGAGGTGATTGAATCGGAACCAACTACAATGTTGGTTTTTTTTTTAGGTATGGCTTTACTTTACATAGCCACCAAGCTTCCAGGTATTCATTGTAAATTTTCTATTGGCCTTGTTGATTAAATCCCATGTATACTCTAGGTCTTTCAACAGCCCCATGGCAAACATCCACTCACCTGTACCTACAATCACCTATAGCACTGAATCTACTGAATAATTTGCATGCTAATTGTTTGTAAATGTATCAAGGCTTTGAAAGAAAGGGAACTTTGCTTTGACAATAGATGTAAAAAGGGATCCTGTACACTCTGTTTGATCCTTGGCTTATCTAGTAAAGGTGATAAAAGAAATAATTCAAATATCTATGAAACCAGCATTAAAAGCGTAAGTCAAACTGAATATATATATATATATATATATATATATATATATATATATATATATATATATATCTATATTCTTTCCACATATATTATAGTGTTAATATATACATATATTCATTGAGGGTTTTTTTTTTATTTTTAATTAATTCAATGTAATCTTTATATGGGATATAGCTTGCATTTAGACATAATCCAAAACCAAGTGTTTCATATAATATAACATAGATTATTATTTTCGATCACAGTTTATGGCTAATTGGAAGTAAATAGATATTTTCAATTCACTTTTCCCTGATGTATTTTAAAACCAAAAAAACTGTATGTGTAGAGAAATGGGGATGAATGCATCGACAAAGAGATAGAAAGTGGTTTTTTTTTTTGCCAAAAAAAGTCAGTTAGTTCAATTACATTATATATATTAAACTGTTTATTCATATATTTATGTTTAGTTTTATATTGTATCTATAGTTCAGTCTTAGTGGTTGTTCTGTGTGATCCCTTCTTGAAATGCTTATTAGAGGACTCCAAAAAAACCTCCCAAGAATTTACTGCAGATGAAGATGGAAAAAAAAAAAAAAACTTTGTCAGACTATAGCTCCTACCCAACATGATATATAGGGTAGAAGGAAGGATAAAGACACAAACACAGTGGATTCTGTCTCCAGCAAATCTCAACAGAGGCTTCCCTCATAAAACAAAAGATAAACAGTCTATCAGCACTCCAAGAGAGAGACCCCTGGACCAAGACAAAAAGTCTGTACCTTCTGAAAATATTTGGCACAGGGTTACAATGAGCTGTGCATCTGGGTGGTAATTCTGTTTGAAAATAAAATATATATAACTATACATATTTATATATATATTTAAGAAAGGCACCCTCCTTCCCCTTTATGGTAGGAAAAGAAAAGCTTTTTTTTATCATTAATTTTAAATTCCCTTCTTTGGGTTGGAGACATTGTGTTTAAAATAAATGCAAGGTTTATATTAAATTATTTGTGTTACATTGTTACACTTGATTTAATTGTGAGTGGTGACAGAGGGATTACCTGTTTTAATAAAAGTCAGTTTCTATACACTTTTCTGTTTCTTTCTTAAAAATGCTATTTTTTTAACACACTTGCGTTGGGTATTAACGCTTGTGTGGTACACATTAGTGCGCTTAGGGTTAAACTAGATCTGATTATTGCATAGATACAAGTACACTATGTACAGGGGATTTTTTGTATGTTAAGCATGCAATACACCACAAACAAGCACTGAATTATTACATTTATGTACACAGGTTTTACTAAAATATTATATATATGTAATAAATTGCTCATTATGCATAATATGCATTCACTTATGGTTATTCTGCTACACAGATGGATTTTTTAACATTTATTTTGAGTATTATATTTGTTAAACTGAAAACAAAAATTATTACAACTAGTTGGTTTTAGTTATCTTAATTCTTGCAAATAGGTAGAATAAGCAGCGTTTTCACTTTCAGAATTCTGTATCGATAGGGTGTAAGGCATTTGTGACAATGTATCTGATTAGGAACTTGTATCAATGGTCATGCTGATTCAGGCCACCAGAGGGCGCCGGAATCCCATTGGCTGTAGTCTTTAAGGAGTAGACACCCCCTCCTCCTTCTTCAGGTCCACCACTCAAAAGAAGAGGGAGGTGTCATCCAGGCAACCAACCCTGACCACAGGCTACCACACTACTTAAACATGAATTACATCACAGCCGTATGGAGCCTGGCTAATATATCCTAAGCAGGCTGTGGGACAAGGTACAGCTCTCCAGTCTTGCAGAATTACTACAGAGCACTGAAGGAGTCTTACAGAGCAAGGACCTCAGCAGATCCTGCCAGGAGAACATAGTCTGCAGGGAATTCATGGACAATTCTAAGGACCTTGCAGATTCCCCTGGTGGCTTTTAAACCAAAGGAGCCTTGGGAGTAGCAAAAGAAGAAAAAAAAAATAAGAAACCAGAACTTCATTTGGGACTTTTTTTGTGTGTCTTGCTACACCTCCCCTGCTATACTCCTTTCACTCTTGGAGAAATTGAGTCTCTGGTTACCATGGTGATCCAGCTGAAAGTGAAGAATATTTAACAAGGGGGAGGCTGGACCTTGCAGGCAGACAAGCTGGTGCCATTAGGGGCTGAGCGCTGGGACTGTTCAAGTATCCACAATCAGAGCTCTTGTGGACTGCAATGAAAGGTGGTGGCATTGAAGCCTCTGGATACCTGGGATAACTGACCCCCTTCACCCCTCCCCCCAATATTTCTGATGCATTATTTATGATCTTTGGCAAAAAGAGGAGAACTCTTTTTCTCATAGTGTGTGGCTGTGATAAGCATGTATCATCCTCAGTGCATTGTGACTATATATGCCCTGGTGGTCTTTCTGGGACTTCGTATTGACCAAGGGTCATGTCAGCATTATCTTCACATCAGACCAGCTCCTAGTGAAAACCTGCCACTGGTGGATCTTATTGAGCATCCGGATCCTATTTTTGACCCTAAGGAGAAAGACCTTAACGAGACAGTGCTAAGGACACTCATGGCTGGTCACTTTGACCCAAACTTCATGGCCATCAATCTACCGGAGGACAGGGTTGGTGTGGAAGACCTTGGGGAGCTGGACCTCCTTCTCAGGCAGAAGCCCTCTGGGGCAATGCCTGCAGATATCAAAGGTTTGGAGTTTTATGAAGGTCTTCAGGGCAAGAAGCACAAGTTGAGCAAGAAGCTCAGAAGAAAATTGCAAATGTGGGTATGGGCATATTCCTACTGCCCCGTCCTATACACGTGGAATGACCTAGGGACCAGGTTTTGGCCACGTTATGTGAAAGTGGGCAGCTGCTACAGTAAAAGGTCTTGTTCTGTACCAGAAGGCATGGTTTGCAAAGCTGCCAAGTCGATGCATTTGACCATCTTAAGGTGGAGATGTCAACGCAGGTTACTTCAAAGGTGCCAATGGATTCCTATCCAGTACCCTATCATATCTGAGTGCAAATGCTCATGTTAAGACTGTCAAAGACTTTCATTTTTTATTGCAAAAGACATGGCTTTATGGTTAATGTTGTGTGCACTGTATAATGTAGGAATGTATATGTGTGTATATATGGTGTCAGTCTAAATTACTATTAAAAAGGTCAGTATTATTCTTTTAAATAACCAGTGTCTACTGTATTTCCAAGTTTAGCAATCTGGTTGTGTTTAATTTTATTTTATTATATTTTTTAATATTTTTTTGGCTATTGTATGTGTATTTATATGCAAAGAGCACTTCGCATTGCGAAGATTTTTTTAAAAATGTTATTTTATGATTTTTTTTTTTTAAAAAAAATAACTTTTAATATAGAATATTTTTTCCCCCTTTTATTTGGGAAAACTGCATTTTTTTGATGGACCTCAGACTACAACAAAAGAAATCTACAGAAATAAAACAAAAAAACATATATATATATATATTTTTCAAATTATTGTGCATAAACTGAACACATTAAAACATAGGTAAGGATTCTTGTAAATGCTATTTATTCTTTTATTTTTTATCCATTCCTCCCCCTTGTAGTAAAGTTTTTAAAAAGTGCAGAATTAAAGAGAACCACTAAATATTAAACTATTGATCTCCTGTCCTGTTTAAGTTACATTGTAGCGAACCTGGGTTCTAGATGTTTAAGAGAACACAAGGATGATTGCTAGTGTTGAAGATCTATTTTTCTGTTTTTATTTATTTTTAGCATTGAAATTATTTTTGGGGCATCAGAGACACCAGGCTTCTGTACTTGCCCAGGGCTGTGTTGCAGGAGGAGTGGGGGGTGATATTTCTGGTAGACTACACGTGTCCTTCACACCTACCATTGTGGTGGGTTGCTACTGAAACTTGACCCCTTACACCATTGCCTTCAATTGCAGCACAACCCCTCTAAGCACTGTTATTTTTACCCTCATGTGGAATCCAAACACTTTGTGATGATGTCTTTACGTTGGACAGAAGCCCCCCTTTTCACTTGATAATATAAGTAGGCACACTTAGACTACCTGAGAGGTGATGTTTAGGAGGACATCAAAGTCAACATGAAAGGTGTCACCCCTGGTGATAGTATCGGCTTGGGTTCTAGAGATGGGTTGAGTGAAGGGACAGCTTCCTTTATCTCATAAGTGATTAAAAGCAATGATTGACTTAAGTAGAGGACCTTATTGTTGGGTTGTCTTTTAAAATCAAGTACAATGCACAGTTCTACACTGATGAGGACATGAGAGGAGATGAGGTCAATTCCCTTGTGAGAGATTCACAGCACCTTTGCCAGGAGGTTTCAGCATGTCACTTAAGGGGTTAATGGGTGATTCTGACAGTCCGGTTTCATGGTTTCACAAACAGTAAAGGTTACAGGACAGGTTAAAGTTGTGGCTGAGGCATGGCAGTTAGCTTAGTGGTTAACATTTATTTTCATAGCAACCACCTATGCCATCGTGTTGTATAAAATGCATACAGGATAGGGGCAGATGTGGGGTCTAAATAGGTTTTAGGTGAAATGTTGAATCTGTTATCTAGTGGTGCATCCCAGCATCTAATGGGTTAATCAGAGTGCTACATGTGAATGTTACAAGATTTGGTTTGGGTTTGCGCAGCACATGCCAATTTTTGTCTCAGCCCAGCTGTAATATTGCAAACCCCCATCACTCCCATCCACCCTCAGGCATTCATTTTTAGTGTGATTTCCAGTTTTTCCAAACACACCAAATTTCTTTTCTTTTTTTTTTTTAAATATTAGAATGTGCATATTGTTTAAATATCTCCTGATTTTTTTTAACTTTTTTTTTTTTCATTTTTAAAATACCACCCCTATATTTAGCACAGGAAGGGTTAAATGAGATTTGGGGACATTCATTGCATGTAGCATAGAGGATCTTCATTATCCCTCTTTACAACAATATGTCCAGCCCACTCTGAGAGTTCATTGTAAAAGGATTAAAAGTTTAAATACCTTTCATATTATGATTTTTTTTTTTCCATTTAATCTTGCGTGGCGCCTGTTTCATACATTTCAAATATTCCTAATGTGACGGCGGCAAGCGAACATTTTTTTCAAGAAGAAAGAGGATATTGAGGTATTTGGACTTATAAACCAGCAATACTATGTATGTTTGTTAGGTTCTGACAAATGCCCAAATAACCTTAAAATCAACCATTCATCACATATGAATTTATGCAAAAACCAACTGTGTTTGTGGCCAAGAAGTTTTTTATACACTTTATTTATATATATATATATTTATTTATTTTTTATTTTTTACACACTGGATTTGTTTTTTAAAAAAAAAAACCCCAAAAGCAAGTTTTCTTAACGTGTAAACACTAGCATTATATGAACAGAAGTATTTGCAACTGGGATTGTGGCCAAAAAGACTTAATGTCAACATTCCCCCCCCAGTTTTGGACTGTGTGACAGGGATACACTCTCCCCTGTTGACATATAATATTAACGCAATTTGCTCATTCAAAATCGAGGCTGCATGTTGGATAACAGTGTCCCTCTGTGTCACCTTAGGGTGACTAAAACTAATTAGAAGGGACTCTTGTTCATGAGTCTGGGGCTGCGAATTTAAGGAAAAACAACTTTTTTTTAAAATACATTTTTTCTAAGCATGCTGTGAATTCTAACTTAATTTCTTAAATGAATATTTGGGGAATTTAATTACAAAGAATATTTTTGTCTAAGTAAATGTCAGTCGAGTGACTGCATTAATATTTTATCCATAATATAACCTAAGCTTGACTTAGAATTTGCCCGCAGACCGGCCCCATTCGGCCCCCGTCTAGTCTGCCCATTTCTCCTGCTGTAAAGACTCAAACCTTAATCAGTCGTTGGTCTTGTCTTAGATTCAGGAGCCGTATGTCTATCTCTTGCATGTTTAAATCCCCCCACTGTATTACCCTCTACCACCTCTGCTGGGACTTGGTGGCATGTATGGTTCCATACAATATTTGATGTAATGAGATATGGACAACGTACGTGCCATATAGACCCAGAGCGGGAGATACTTGTGTAGGACTGATTTAAAGGCACCATAAGCTCATTCTGTCTATTGCCAAGATACTCAGAAGAAAGACGTTAGGTTGGCCATCCAATGGCAGATGGACCATACAAGATAACCCAAAATAATAGGTCGCACAATCCAAAAAATCACATATTTATCAGGGCGCACCGCAGAGCACGACCAGAACACAGGCACAGCTGAACACAGGTTTTCTTTTTCGAGCGAGTCCAGTGGTCATAATTGAACTCTCTCTCACACTCGCTCTATTTCCGGGATGTCTGTTGCAGTTTGTGGGCGATTCAAATGCAGGAGACTCCCTGAACTTCCGAGAGCGTTGGGATGTCTGCATCTGTCTTAATGGTCCACATGATTTGTGGATTGAGCCAAGGAAGATCATCTTGGTATTACCAGTGAGCTGAATATTTTAACACATTCTCAGAAAAGTTTAGCTGTTTTAGGTTATATCTAAAATATAAAAAAAATATAAAAAATCTATACAAGACAAGCACAAATAAATATTTGAAATGGAATTTCCCAACTGGCCACACTCATACCTTACTGAGGTCCTCCATCTTGACCGATTTGAGTAATAACCCCAGCTCGCCAATTGGATCTACCTCTTTGGTGGAAGGTACTAACAAATCTGATATCTCCAAAAATATAAATTTGCTTAAAAAACAAAAAAGTATTTTTTTTAGTTTTTTTAACATAAATTTCATTTGACGCTTTGGGCGGGGCAGGTCCACACCACATTTTACTTTCATTAAATTTATGTGTGTATGATATTTACCGGCATTGTTACCGTGGAAGGGGGTTGAATTTATGAGGTTTTTACCTTATTGCCCCAACAATATTGTTTTTTCCTGGTTTTATTGTCGGGTAACTTGCATTAAATGTCCAAAAAAAAAAAAAAAAAAAAGCTGCTGTCAGCAGATCCTACACATTTTATAAATTGTCTGCATTTCAGGAAATACTTTGTGGAATTCTAATACCATAATACGGTAATACCCTAAACATATAATTGGGGGTATCATCGTTACAGCTCATTATTAAACAGTTGACTAATTAGGAAATTCCGGATTTTCATGGGAAGGAAGTAAGTCTGCAGAATGACAACTTACTTAATGTCACTGATGCTTGAACACTCAGGGTTGAGTGTCCTGAAAGGGAAAAAAATGTAGGGACTCTGCAAATAGAACAATGTGTTTTTAATATGGGGAAGTTGCATTTTTTTATGTTTTTTATTTGTTTGTTTTTTTGTATTGTCAAGGAAAAGAAATCATGTAGAATACAAGTGACATTTTTTTTTTTTGAAGAACACTAGTAAAAATGTTTCATTAGACTAATGGGGTGGATAGAAGACGATTGCAAGTGGGCCGAGGGACTAACTGCCCCATTGGCCACATCAACTGGAGGGTTTTGTGGGTTACTTTCTGTTATTTTTTGTGTGTTTTTCTTTATTTTTTAGGCAGCTGTTATGGGGAGAAATTACACCATGGCTGGATCTATTGGTATTTCACACTACTGGATAGCATGCATTGGACATGCTGTCTTCTAATTTTACGCCCCCAGCACACCTCAGCGGAGGCTGTTGCCGAACAGTAAATAGTGCCACCTAGTGGCCTAAAGATTGAATTTATTTTTTTAGTTTAATTTTATTTTTAAAAGTGGATTGTTTATAGAAAAATGTGGTACGTAGATGGCCCGTGTTTTGTTTCTATTGTCCCGTTAGACTAATTTGAGCCTTTAAATGTTATCACATGACACCAAGCTCCTCCCCTGCTTAAAATATACGCCGTGCTATCTACTTTTTTTTAATAGAGCTTTCTATGCCCTTTACTGATAGCCCATGGTTAGTCCAATGGTTCCCCAGGTGGTTCAATAATGGAGTAGGATAAAAACTTTTATTCAGTAATCAGGCCAAAATTCAACAAAAAATGACTGTATTTTAAAATATTAACGGTAATGTTAAAATGAAAAATCTGTTTGACATATTTTCAGTAGTTTTTTTTAAGCAATTTATGTTTTATAAAGTATCAATAAATACCGTGGTGGGAATTCTCCTTTGGTTGACTTTGAGCACACAGCTCGGATCTGTCACATCGCGAACATTTGTGGGAATTTGTCAGTTTTCTGCAAGTTTGCTAATTAGGAGCCGAAATGATCCTCTTTGTGTTTGCGTGTTAGAAAAAAAACGAAATTGTGAGCCAATTATCCATGAGCGGTAAAGGAAAACCTCTCAATAGGACTATCAAGACTTGACGCTCAAGGCTTTAATGGTCTGGGCCATTTTGGTGTCATATTGGTTTAACAGCTAACTACTGGTTGTAAAGACTAACACTTTCTTACTAGAATAGCTCTTTCTATACATTTTCTTTTTATTGAGGAAAAATAAAAACCTTAGAAAAAAGTAGTTTTTCAGGTGCTTTTGCTTAGTGAAATGATAGCTAAGAGCCTCAATATGGAGTTATCTCCTCAAGGTTATAAATCTTTAAATCAGATGTTGGGACCTAAATCAGATTGCAACACTATGTCCTTAAAGATGCCGTTCCACTTACACAAAATATTCATCTTATTCTCTAGTATGTTATGCAAATAGACCCTATTTGATCTGTCATTTTATTCTTTCTTTTGAAGGTTTAATCACATAAAAACAACACAGAAGTTTTTTTTAATTTTCTATGGCAACAACCAATCAGTGCTTGCTTTTTTGTCACGTGACGATTGAGTGTTCCCGGCAAAAAATTGTGAATGTAAAAAAATGAAAGATTTTTTTCCTTTTAATGCTTTGAGCATTCAGTGGCGTTAGGAATTCTGGTTCTAATGCTGCATTTGGTTATAAAAGTGGGACAGAACCTTTAAATCTGCTCGCAGAATTGCCTGTTATGTCTGTTTTCCAGAATTAGACACCAAATGTCCGTTAACTTCATCATCTTGCAGCCCAGAGACAAAAAGCAACATAAACTGCTCTGAACATTTGGAGGCGCAGTGGTAGGGGTAGAACGGCTGGGAGCCGCAGAGGTCTCTAATTCTTTTTTTGTACAGTCAAACCATTCATTCTGCATGGTGGAGATGATAGAAGTTAAAAACTAGAAGAAGTTAAGGACAGACGAGAAGCGTACCCGTCGCTGCACCGTGCAAAGTCTGCCAGATGACAGCAAGTCAGGCTGAAAGCTGGATGTCAATCACCACTTACGCCGACGGGTTTTTATTCAGCCGGTAGCCAAGCCGAACTACACAGTAGTTATTTAGCACCTGTAAATGTGTCTGTCTAGAGATTTGAATCTAGTAACAAGCGCTTTTCATGACATCATCTCACACCAAAAAATTTCCAGTAAATCAAAACAGACTGGTCCTGCCAACGAGGGAAGTAAAAAAAAGGAGTACTTAGAACAGCATGTCATCATTCACCAAGACTCCTTTACTGTTCATTGTCAACACCCAACTTGGAACAGACCAGTAGAAGCCTTTCCAATGAGGTTCACTTGTCTTGAATCTAAATATAGGGTTAAATCATATATATATATTTTTTATATAATTATTATTATTTTTATTATTTAATTTCGACGAAGGATCATGAAATATACTCATTGGAACTTTAGGATATATTTGTTTTAAGGCTTACATAGTTAGCTTAATAAATTCACCTTGTCTACTTGACCCGGCACCCCACAGAGGCTATTTGGTGTTAAAATGATTCTAAACTCTTTATTTTTTTTAATGTTGTTCTTTTTTTTTTTTACATCAATGGAGTCTTTGTATCACTCGATGAAAATCGAGAAATGTGGCTAGTTTCATTTAAATGAACCTAGACGTTTTTCTATGGATGCAAGGAGAAAAGTACACACGAGTCTGACAAGGTGTTTTTCAAAGGGGGGGGGGGAATTATGTAAGTGGTTCATTTTGAAAAGTCCACTAATTTTCCTAAATAAATCAAGTCAGCGGCGTTCTATTCGTATGTCACACAAATCTTAGTTACTTTACTAAATCATGCGTGAAGAGAAATTTATGGCGGATACCAACAGAAGGAGCCGCGTTAAATATAAATCGGCTATTAATCGAATCAATGTTCGTATTGATCTGGAGATTACGTTGAATAGCCGCAGAAGAAAAGTCACAATTTCTGGGAAAATGATGAAAAAAAATACAGTGCACTCTGTGTGGTAAATAATGACACAAAACAGCTGGTAGCAAATCAGGAGTCTGTGTTGGAGATTTGACGTTACATTTTTACATTTTAGTCTTGGTATTGATGAGATAGATATTACATAAGGATCTATACCTTACGAACAGGTCTGAACTGGCCACCTGGCTACATAGGGCATAGCCCTTCTTACAAATGTTTATCATTTTCTTAATTGATAAAGATTGGAGTCCTCTTGGCATCTTCTGGGATTAAGTAAGGTGGCCTTAATTAATAATGACACTGATGTGAGGACCATTGTTCTTTGTTCAATTACTATGTTGCAAGGTGTGTGGCATCTTTGGTGTCTCATGTATGCTACAGTCTCTCATCGTCCCTTGGAGGAGACGCCAATGTCCTTGAGGTTGGTGTTCCATAGAGATTATATCGAACTACGATAACCAAAAACAGAGTGTTCAGCTGACCGAATAAACCTGCATTTTGATTCTCCGTGGGTAGAATCCTCTGGTCATGTAGGTGTCATTAAGTTCAAATCTAGGCTAGACCATTAAATATATCACCATTTCCCAACACTTCGCTTCTAGGTAATATCAACTTCAACCCTTTGTCTTGCCTTGGAACCAGGTAGTTTTGTTGTACCTGCTGAGGGGTTTGGATGGCCTAAATATTTGAAGTCAAGCTTAACTTGCATTGTAAGTCTAGGCATCATGCTTTAAGGGATTTGGAGAAAAGTTCTCCCCCCACTGACACCAAGACGGGTCTGGGTTTTTCCAGGCAGACTTCCAGGTATCCAGGACTCTCCTGTCTTTCTTGGCTCTGTTATTTCTATCCGTTCCGATTCCACTTCTACGCATTCCGTATCCCCAGCCTCTGCTCATCTCCTTCTCAATGCCACCACCATGACTTAATCACAATATTAAGCCAAATACTTGAGCCTCGAACATCTCCAGGTATGGGAAATAGGAGTTGTTGTAGAACTTGCCCTTCTCTACACGTCACACTTCATTGTAGAACCTTCCCTAACAGTTTATGTTACCTCAGTTACGCCTTCTTGCAGATACTTTGTACCAATGACGGAATAAACTTCCAGACTACAGATACCATCTGCTGTCTGATCCAACCAAGAACCCAGGACGTCTTTCTTGTTGCCTCTTCATTCTATGCTTTTCCTTTTTTTTTTTTTTTAACAACTCATCTTTGCTCAAAGAGTTATTGAATAGCGCAACAGTTATTCAGACATTAGAAACACTATTTCTTGATCTCTGATTGGTTGAGGAATCTTATCTACGTCCTGGCCAACTTTCTCACCTCTCAGTAACTAAGTGTATACAGCTCAGAGCAAAAACAAACAGTTCCTTATGTATTTTGAAAGAAAATAGTTCATTTAAATATACCCAGAAGCTATTGCCACAGACACTTGCTAAGAGTGGTAATCTCTACCCTGCGGCATAAAATTTTTTTTATGACTACACTGCGTCCGTTGTGAATCCGTCTCCAGGTTCCTCTTTTTGAAACGTATTAAATGCAAAGATGGCTATTAAAGGTAAGACATAGACTTTTTTTTTGTTATGTACTATTATGGTAAACGTCTTAAAGAAACATATTGCTTTTAACCCCTTAATGACAATGGGCGGTCCCTAAACCCATTGAAAACAATGCATTTTGAGCCATGTACGGGCTTTGTCATTAAGGGGTTAAAATAAAATAATGTATTGCTGTATTTTCTTGCTGAAAACGTTTCAGCTCTTGGGCAGATGTTAACGGGCCACGGTTTTAAAACATTTCAACAATTGGCAAAATCGTTTCTGATGGTTATTCTTCTGAAACATAATAGCACAGATGTACCGTTGCAGACAGCCATTTTGAACCATGCACAATGCAATCATTTCTGTTTCCCGAAATGTTATAGCAACACCAACGACAGCCAGTGGGTTACTTTTTTTAAAAAAAGTTGTGTTTTTGATCATGTTTGCAACAAAAGTAGCTTTTAATATAAGGTGTAACACGCCTCGTCCTGGCAGATATTTCCAGTTATTTTTGGGATTTTCAACCCAATCACGCCACCTCTGCAGAAATGTGTGCACAGATAATGGAGAATTGAGCATATTTCGTAGCCAAAAGAAGAGATATTGGGTTTCTGGCTAAAGACCAAATTATTCCATAAAAAAAAAAAACAAAGGAAAACAAATTCAGTCCAGCTAAAACCTCCAGTCTGAAGTGCGAGGGAGCCCACATCCTTTTGTGATTTATGTGAATCGTATCAAATATCTTGACGTTTCATTGGGAATTCCATCCGTAGCGTATAACCTGAATTACAGATTGTCCAGAAGGGAAAATAAACAGCTATACTGAGTGTATTAGATTAGAGTTGACATGCTGTAGGAGGTAGAAGACCATGAATGGCCATTAAGTTTTCATCTGCGGCAAAAATAAGTAGCTTTGGAAAACAACTTAATTGTCCTGGATCCAAAAGACATGTGGGAGTTTATCTGTCTATCTAGAAGTCTTTACAAAGTCTACGTTTTCACGATTATATCAGCCGGTCTGCATCCAGAGGGATATACGCGCTAGCGGCAGCTATATCTTCTATGTGAGAAGGAAAACATTATGATGATAATGGAGATCTCTCTTCGTTTGCTTCCTTGTTGACGTCAATGGAAGAAATTGATATTTTAGAGACCTTATATATTAAGCCTTTGCTTGCTGTCTCTACCCGTGCATGCTGGCGAGGGAGCCAATGGAAGACTCACCTAGTCCTCTTTAAACTACCATTATAGCCAACAATGAATAGAGGTGTATGAATTCAAATAATTAAATTGAATAACGTGAAGGGCCAATGGAGCCAAGTTACCCACAAGCCTTCAAACTCGGGAAATTCTCTAAAAAAAAATCGAAAAAGGTCCTAAAATATATCATATATGAAAGCATTCCAACATTTCAATCTCAAACATCAAGATAAGATAATTATTATATGTAGAACAAACATACTGTATAGACCCCTGGACTTGTTAGAAGACCCCCGGTATAAGACCAAGTGACCCAACGAGCTTCGGCCAGATTCCGGAACCCGTTGGTGTCCTTACCAAGCCCTTCTGGTCAGGCAAAGGGATCGAGGTCTGCCCTCGGTGCATCAGTTCAGCTCACAAACCAACCCCATAAGGCTGATCATGGTCTGGCTCATCTTTCCTCATCCCTGGTTTTAGCCAGCTCACCAACCTCTAATTCAAGGTGTTGTTTGGGGGGGGGGGCGATCTTCTGGGCTCCTTAGAACATTGGGCCATGTTACAGCTGGGTCACCTTCGACAGAGACGCAAAGATTCAAATAATTGTCTTGCTTTCCGTTTCTGCCGTGGGTATTCTATGAAATGTACAGATATTATAAAGAAATATTGTTTAAGGAAAGAGAAAATAGATGATCTCTGATTCCTTATCATTCGGGAGGGTGGGGCATTTCCTTCGAAACAATCCGATCGCTAAAATCAAACCGTCGTCCAACTATTATTTTTTTTAGCATTAGAATACACTATTACGTTCAAGAAGAAGAAAAAACTGAAATTAATGAATGAATTATATCCTTCCTGTTCATTGTTATTCCAATAAAAAGAAAAATCCTAGAGGTCAATTTTTTTTTGTGTTTAGGTCGCCAATTGGTCAGTTATTTATAGTTTGATATCTTGGGGGGGGAAAAGCAAAACTTTTTCGTATTAATTTTCTTGGAATTCATTGTTTCTATGAAAACTAAGGTTTTTTAAAATTTATTTATTTTTTATATTTTTTTTTATTCTATTTACCAAAGTTTTGTTTTCCCAAATGAACCCTTTCTTTTAGTTTATATTAACCATCCTGGTATAGGTTTAGATTAACCATTTCAATGCCGAGGCTGCCGTTCCTTTAAACTAGATATTACTGTGAAAAAGAAAGAAGTGCGACTCTTTGCTACGTTTGATACAAACCTTTTAAATGTAGTGTTTTTTTTGATGTGCTCTAGCGAGCTCAGTCTGCGCTCCAGGAGGAAGGATATGGTCCACCGTCTAATTCATTTTTCAGATGTATTCAGCGGGGACCGCCAGTAACAACGGCACTGACAAAACCCCAGGAAAAATAGAGTGTTGTAAGTTAAATAACAATAGCAAGCGTTAATGGCCTAAGCATATGGAACAAGAGCTATTTCTATACCCGTCACAAATAATGAATCCTTTTGGCGTTGGGTATATGAGGAGCTGTAGGCACTACTCCCGCTGATGCAGATCGGTGCAGTGTGTTCGATGCCCAAATATTCCGGAAACACGGAACATCAAACAAGAGCCCAAGGCGCTGTATCTGCCTGACCCGCACTCGGGGTTTAAGTTCATAGTTTCTAACTTTCTATACATATTATTGTGGCGTTTAGGGCTGCGAGTGCTTTATTATTCATTATTATTTTTTTTTTTTTTTTAAAAAGAAAGCACTTCACTTAGGGAGAAGCTGCAGCCTCGCCGCTGCAGCTCCCTGCCTCGCCGCTGCAGCTCCCTGTCTCCTCTGAGTCTCATGCCAATCAGTTGCCATTGAAATCAGTTTGCGCTCCATACATGCATAAGGGGGTCTTGTTAGATCCCCCCTGTGATGTTTAAGAATGGGTACAAGGTAGTTGGATGCTTGGATTTCAGTAGCATCCTATTAACTCCACGAGCGCCAGGCAAACTGTATTTATCTGAATATTTAGGGGGGATAAAACCTTTTGCAGAACTTTTGGACCCCAGATCTCCATAGAGCTTTTTGTCGGAGCCGACGTGTGGGTAGCCGTAACCCAGCTTGTAAAATATTAAAAAACAAGCTCATAAAAATACTAGATTTCAGGATATTTAGTTTGGGGAAAAAATATTAATGGCAGAAACGCAACACCTGTCACAAACCCTGCCAAATAAATTATAAATCAGATTTTTCAGGTCCTGAGTATTTTGTTGGTGGGTGTAATAAACGTAACACAGCGTTGAGCTGCTGGAACAGGGAGAGTTTATATTCAACTCAAATAACCTGCTGTTAAAATTATTAGAGCCACATATTCTTTTTTGCAATAAAAAAAAAATTAGTTGTGAAAATGAATTTTTATTGCATTTCGCTCGCTGCTTTTCAATTAGTTTTCTGTATTACGCACAGAGACGTCGGTTTATTCTTTCTGATTTATGAGCGTATAAGTATCGGTTTTCATTAGTAATGAGCAAATTCCTTTGAGGACGTACAATTTGGGTCTTTTAGGGCAATTTGCTCGTTTGGCTACGACGTATTTCAGCTTATATTCATAAGGAATATTACAGCTAACGTCCGTCTTTTTAAAAATAGTATGTCCTAACATCCACAAATAAACATGTAAACATATATGTAAAATGACAGATCTTCTAAGATTTCCATTGGCATTATATTGTTTGTTTTTTTTTAAGCAGGCGAAAAAAATATATAAATATATAAATAAATAAATAAAATGGACTGAATCAAGATTTATTTATTTTTTTCTACTTTGCCATTTAAAAATTAAAATATAATTAATGAATAAAGTAATATTCATAGGAGCATCCCCAATGCTTTTATTACCGATGTCATAGGAAGCTGTGTGGTTGCTGACACTCTTCCTGTAAATAAAGGATCGTAATAACACGAATGATCCCAATACAGAAGAAATGATCCCAGAACAACAGCTCACGCAAGGAAAAGAGAAAAATGAATGAAAGGAGAAAAATTACCCAGAATCCTCGGTTGGCCTGCGAGCGTTGATTCTGGAGAATACGGAATAGAATGTTGGAAGATGGATACATAGTAACTGGCAACCTCTTCATTTGGCCTCTGGAAACCATTAGTTATTATTCAATGGGAGGCAATCCATTCTTTTTATTAGAGTTTTATTGAAGGCTTCTGTTTTTTGGTGCATTAAAGTACGAGGCAGGCGTTAGCATGATATTTTATTGAAAGCGAGACAGGGAACACACTGATGTCATTGACTTTACCGGAAGATTGAACCATTCGTGGTGATACCGGGATGACCAGGACTCTCATCTCAATAACTCCATCACAGTTAATTGTTAATGTCGGTCAGCCAAATGACAATGGTCCTTATGAAGACCATGACTGGTCAGGAGGTAAAGGTATTCCAAATGAAGTCACCTGTATTCAAGCAGGGATTCCGTCCGAGAAAAATCACCAATCAGGATGCTCAGATCTCATTAAACCAAAGACTATGAAGGAATCGTCTTGACTGTGTGACCCGGAGAAGTTACCTATTCATCTCAAGGCCTTGGGATTGGGGTAAAAACCCTGGGAATCTGCCCATTCACCCCAAGATCCTAAGATTGGGGTAAAAACCCAAAGAATCTGCCCATTCACCCCAAGATCCTAAGATTGGGGTACAAACCCTGAGAATCTGCCCATTCACCCCAAGATCCTAAGATTGGGGTAAAAACCCAGAGAATCTGCCCATTCACCCCAAGATCCTAAGATTGGGGTAAAAACCGTAAAAATCCTATTTATTACCAGTTGGAATAACCATTTTCATCAGTTTCTGGAACATTGGAAGTAAAATTGACGTAGTGGAATTCCTGGGTTCTTCAGCCGGAGAGGTAACACACCTTTATATCTGTTTGCTAAGAAACACCTGGGGTTTTTTTTGTGTGGCTAATGTAGCACTATGAAAATAATCGGACATATTTCCGGGGCAGAAAACCGCGCCGTTGCATTGTAATGGCTCCCCCCCCCCCTGACGTAAAGCTAATTTGTGTAAAGAGAAAAAAACCGGCGATGAATCTTTCAACCGAGTGATATATTTAGGAATGTTTGCTGATGTGTGTGTGTTTGTTAAGTCTGATTTCTGTTTGTTTAAACCGAGCTGCATGTGGTTGGAAGCGTTAAATCGTCTCTACAGGAACGCGCCGCACATTTTCAGAAAGCAAACATATAATCTAGAATAATAATAATAATAAAAAAAAAAAGAAAATCGCATTTAAAAAAAAAAAATCCTTTTCTCTGCGGAGACCGCGATGAGTAGCGCATTAATGTACCGATCGTTTCAAAAGACAATAGAGGTCAGAATGATAAATTATCCACTCAGACAGAAGTATTTATTTGATAAAAAAGCACATCGCACTTCAACGGTTATTTCATTTCTATACACAGAAATTTAAAGGGCCTTAAAGGGGCAGCAACGCTGACATTATTTTTCTTAGGGTTTTGCGAGAATGTATTAGCAAAATATTTATAATTAAAAAAAAAATATATATATATATATAAAGTAGCATTATTTAACAGGAAAAAAACCCAAAATGGTCACTATTTCCATAAAGACCCAACTGATCCAAGCCTTCGCTCAATGAAAAATAGAGCGTCTTTCAGCTAGTTTTGGCGTCTTTTATAAAGTTCCGTTGAATTTCTACCATAATCTTGTTAAATATTATAAGGCGCATCAAAGCAGAACATCATATCTCGCTCATGTCTTCTCCTTAACTTTTCCGCGTCTCGCGTAGGTCAGGTCCGCGGAGATGTGGACAGAGATGGGAGAGGGAAGCCAGAAGAGAAAAGAACAAGAAGAGGAAGAGAATGCTAGAGAAGAAGCAGAGATCTGAGACATGGAAACGGTCAGCAGAGAAGGTAGGGAGACTTTCAAAGAGAGTGACGGAGATAGAGAGTGAGCGAGAGTGAATGTGGGGCATCGGACAACAAATTCTGCTTCCCAATTTAAAAAGCAAACCCCCCCCTCCCGTTTTTTGTCCAAATTGCCAAATTGGCCAACATTTTATATTAAAAATTCATACAAATCTGAATGTACAAGTCTAGTGTGTATATATATATATATGAAATGGAGTATAAACTGCATGAGAATGGAGGGAGGCAGACACAGGCAGGGCTGGACCGGTGATGATGAGTGGAGATGGTTCTAGAGTTGATGTTGGATGTGGTTCATCGGCTAGAAAATGGTCTAGAAAAATCAATCAAAAATACTTGAAAATTTATATATATAGATCTTTTTACATAACGCGGAATCTTGTTATAGACGACAGATCCTCTTTAAGTTAAAATTGGGACGTTAATTAGTATTACGGATACCCCGGGCCTACCCCCGGCCAATGCTCCTCTCAGACCTCCCTTCTTAATAAAGGACCGGACTTCTGGCTCCGCACGAAAACCGCGGCATTTACAAACCGAATAAAAATAGACGTTTGTACAGTTACTGTCCACGACTGGCTCGGGACGAGTGACTGAAAATTATTACTTCTGGCACCTTTTAATAGGCAGTGTGTGAAAACAGGGTCTGGCCCCCGTCCAGTGCTCGTCGGGCCCCTGTTACAGAGGGGAATAATATTAGGGTCTGGCATTGACAGAAAGTGAATTCTGTCCTTAACAAGTCAGTGTCTGTGGCTGAGAAGCAGCTTTCAATCACAGACATTCCTTGTTTGGGGCCGATGAACTCTCGCTGAACAAGCGGTCAATACGCTTAACCATTTAGGTGTCAAAAAAAGTGGAATCCAACTCCTATGATGTACAGCCAAACCACAAATAAACAAATACCGGATGAACTGACATATCTGTTTTTGTCTAACTACATGTATGCTAATAAAGTCCGTTCCTCCGTAGATGTTCATTAGTCAGAGTGTCCGGCTGGGTGATTATGACCGAGCCACTCTGTCATTCTGTAGTTTCTCACTAGTATAGCAGTATGATAAGGAGTCGCGGTGTTTAGTAGATCGGGGCTCAGATAACAGAGTGAGAACTCATAGAAACGGCTGATATGCAGCTGCCTGAAAACATTATTTTGTAAACATATTTTTTAACCGGATGCTAATGTGTGGGATTAGATACCTATTTCTCGGCTGGCTTGGTTCATATGATTCCTCCTACCATGGAGAGCCTGCAACGTGGTTAGATGAATATTTTTTCTCCTTCCTGGGTGGCGCATGAGCTGGCCGCAGGGACCCGGGTACATGTGCCAAGACGTGTTTAGCCAAACTCCCAAACATAACTCTTTGTTTCCGTAATCCTCAAAACACGGTCTCCAAAAATAGCGCCTTAAGTCTTTGAGGCCGCCATGCAGTTGGAAATCGCCATGTGCCGGGATGGGGCAAAGGTTCTTAATCAGTTTAAAAACTCCAGAGCTGTACAAACGGGAGAAATTCACAGATTGAGATGCTATTAATAAATCCGACTTTTTTTCCCAGAGCTATTCTGATGCTATTATTCCATTTTTTTCCCACAAAACTGGCCATTTGGCACACTGGCATACCTGAGAACTCTCCGGACACCCCCCCCCATTCCCCGTCCATTTCCCGCGACTTCACTATTAATCTAAACTATCTAAAAAAAAACTAACGTTTTTTAAATATGGTGCTTTAGCAGGTAAGTGAGTATATGATATCCTAAATAAACCTGACATTATTCAACAAAATATAATGTTATCATTTTTTCCGCACCATATGTCAGCTGTCGGGGAATTCTGTTTTCTGATAAAAAAAAATTCAGCCTACGTCTTGTGAAACTTATTGTGGTTTGGGCACTTTGGCCACCCAAAAAACCCCACTTCCTATTTCCTGTTTTCTGCACCAATAAAAGGTTAGAAAGAAAAAAATGATGAGAATTAACGTCTCCAGTTTATAACAATCTATTCGCATATTCTCGGTTTATTTTATTTGTATATATGGGATATTCTCACACCTCGTCATGTTCTTTTGTACGAAAACATCTGACTTTAAATACCTCTCTCATGTGCCACGGTTAAAAAAAAAAAGGGCTAAACACCCCGCAAACCGTACAATGGGAGTAATCCACTACAAACAAGGAGGATGTGGAAAGCAGGTATAAGCCCCGTAAGAGGCTTTTTTTTTTTTTATCAAGACACAAATGAGTACAGATTTCTGGATTTTTCGCGAATAAATTATTAGCTGCACTATTACCCAGAGGAAAGTTACCGAATCTTAACTATATTATAATCACAAGTGTGATACATTAAATGTCTCAACGCAAAGGTGTCTTGGGGTATATGGGATGGGAAACGTGTGAGACGAGAAATGGATACCTGGGAACTGATAGACTTTGCCCCTGAGTCTACGAGCTTCTACCCTAGTCAGAGGATCTCGGGGTGAATGGGCAGATTCTCGGGGTCACACGGTCTGGAGCCGACGTCTTCATATTCTAGGCTGATTTGATGATATCTGAGTATCCCACGTTGGTTTATCTCCACTGGGTAATCTTCTATCTCCACTGGAGACCATTTGTGTGCCTACCTGTTTAACGAGGACCAACAGTTGTTTCTAATATCAACTTATATTGAAGTTCTGACCACATTGATAACGCTAGGACTCTTGATAGATGGAAGACTCGGTTAGAATGGTCGATGAGGTTGGTATTGTCCCCTATTAGAAGGTGCTTAGCTCATTCTAAGGGGGGTCCTGCGAAAAGGAATATTTACACTCAACTGGAAAAAATAGCACTTATCTTACGCTACAGGTGGTACCATTTCCCTTCTCAACTGAAACCTCAGCTTTCCATAGAACCGACCGCCATATAATTTTACATAATAAATCAGCAGCATTGTCATGGCATCCCAGCGAGAGGCAGGCTGACCCTCTATGAGCTACGATAGACACCTCTTAATTATTCAGGGCTGGTAGAAGCCAAGTTATGTAAAATACCCATTCTATTAATTTGAAGAATACAGACAATTTTCACATCTCCAGTGCCATCTGATGGCCACTTCTGGATATTTCCTTCACTAGGGCCGGCACCTGGCTTTCTTAATGAGGACAAAAGGCCAACGATACAATCTTTAGTTAAAGTTCCAAAATCTGACAACCTAAACTGTATAATTCTCCACTGCTTCTGCTAATAACGCATACACAGCCATATTTAACGTTTTTAATAATGATTAAAAGTCATGGAAACAGAGCCATTTCAGCTGTGTTTTGCTATTGTATTGTAAAACCCATTTTTGTCAAAAAAGTTGTTTAGGTTAAGACAATCCAAACCCCTACTACAGACCCAACGACGTGAAAAACCAATAAAAACTTGTTTTCAGTAGTAATCCAATAACAGATATAAGTAGACCTAAGATAGTCAATGCTTGGGTCCCCTTTGGTTCAGTTTAGGCCAACTTCACAATCGTTAATTGGAGGATAACCTTTCCAGCAGTTAACGAGTTGGCCTTTTTATTCCTTAACACTTTGGCTTCAAGCCAACAGTATTACAAACCCTACTTGTGAATAGTTATTCATAGTCCACTAATCATGTCTCTCTACTGCAAATGAGATTATAAATACGGGGCCTGGTACAGCCTGCCCGTGTAACGGAGCGACTCAGTTGAAAAACACAATTATTAAAAAAAAATCAACCTCAGAAAATTCATCTTGTGATGCACAAAGGGTGATAAATTCAATAAATGGTAAAAATGTAAGCAGAATAAGACGAGGTGCTTCCCACCAGAAGTCTCCCTCACCGAATTTTTGGTTAAGAAAACATGTTACGTCAATTTCTAGGTTTAAATCGTCTTTTTAGGGCTAGATAAGCGCTCACTCTTGAGGAATTCATAATTTAATATACTTACCAACATGAGAAACTCTTGGAGAAACATCTACCAAGGCTTCCTGACTCCATCAAAACTAGGTTGTAGGTGGCAAGTTCTACACAAGGTTCCCTCAGATGCACAATGTGGTCCCAAGATGACCATAAAGGAGATCATTCAGCTGTTGGGCGCATTGCAAAACTGTTGATGCACACATCGAAATTACTACCAAGCAACGATACACTGAATTGCGTAATTGTTTTAGAGACATTTGGTTGGCGTTGAATAATGGATGTATCGCAACTGTGACTAACATTCCCAAAACATGTCCAAAACTGGAATCCCGAAAAAACTGTTTGGTTACACTCTAGAATTTCAACCAATTTTTATTTTTTTTCCAGTAATTCATGAGGCTCCGAACAAATTAATGTCTATGAGAAATTCGATGCGTACCGGGCAGCTCTTAAGAGTGTTTAATATCTCCCGGGTAAGAGGTTGTAACACACAGAGGGAATGAATAGGAAAGAGTATTTGATGAGTTAGAAATGTCAGTTTGTTTTTTAAGCTTCCGTGTATATAAATCATCCTTGACAAAGTTTATTTTGCGCGTCTGGAACAGCACAAACAAGCGATGCAAGAATCATTGATGTCCCTACAATGCCGGAAGAAAACCTTAAAGGTTTCCTGCCTGTAGGTCTAGAATCTTATGTTACTCGCGTTCTAATAAGTATATATTATGTACATATCATCTGTCATGTTTGCGGCAATGGAGCGCTCGAGTGTTACACGGTACACGGCATCCAAAAACTCCTCCTTTTTGGAGATTGGGGACCTGTTAAACCACTTCTGTAAAAATAAAGGCTAGGGTTTTCATTTCTTTCCAACTCTCAGCTGAAGCCGTACCGGCATGCCAGCTCCCACTGGTTTTGTATGAGTATTTGTTAGTTTTAAGCAAGTCGCTATGATGTCTTACTTATTTTTCTTTCGTTAATACCAGTGTGGTCCAGCTTGATGAAGCCAAGGCCGTGAGTGCCAACCTCCATATCGATAATAAAGAAAAAATACCCAGGGTTTCTGTACTTTTTGTACAAATATGCCAATGCTGGAGGACGTTCGGTAGATGAGTCTGAAATGTCCTCATCTATTTTTATCAAAATATTTATTGACCGCAGATTTGATCAAAATGGAGTGTATTGATGTGTATTTTGTAATACATCGGAGACCTGGCAATAATTTCAACACTTTTGCCCAAATGTTGAGCAATCGTGTGTCAGCATATGGTCAATAGTTGGCTACGTCGGGCTCTAGGAAAAGAAATGTTGTGATCTCTAATTTCCAATGAAATCTGAACACAAGCAAAAGCAACAAGTGTGGATTTGTTCAACCACCGGTACCACATGTTGACGGCTTCGAGTGCTTTTACTGTTTACCTCGTTTTTCTCTTGTCCTCGTAGAGATGCAGAAAGGCAACACCGTTGACTCATCTGTTGACTCTTGGTTCCAAAATGTTGGATCAAGTCAGGGAAAAAAAACAGATTTACTCAAGAAATTGTCCATGGATGTTTTCCCATCAGCTGTGGTAGAAGCTTTGATAGTTGGAGTGTATATCTGGTTACCAAAACAGGATCGAGGTGTACCCACCGGCACCAGCCACCCCATCTGCGCTACTGTTATTACCATCGTGCCATATCCCAGCTCCCCACTTTTAAGGGAAGCATGGCGCAGAAAAACCTTTGGAGGACTGTGCCAGTTTGGTACAGCCCTCCATAGTGTTAATGGGCCATTTGGGGAGATTAATGATCTTGTTTTTTTAACTGGCCCATTCAGTAAACTGGGGCTCCTTGTTATGCGGCAGAGGGGCTGCCGTCCCCATCAACCTGCCACCCTAGTCTGTCTAGGCCAGAAGACCTGACTGGGTATAACTACAACTCACATTATATAACTAAATTCATTTTCTTTTAGGATGCTTGACCATGGACTTCCACAACATATTGGCGGCAACGTCTTCTCTACCTCTGCCCTATTCTCAGATTTTCACAGGAGCGTAAAGAGTTAAAGATCCTTTCTTTCATTCTTTCCAGTTTATTGGAAGTATTTTTTTTATAATAATTTCCTTAAGGAGGAAAAAAAAGTGCTTTAATTCAATTCAATTTGACTTCATTTTTGGTAATGCCCAGACACCCCTTTTTTAATCTACAGGTCTATGCAGCGTAAGTGTTGTCTAGACTCCTACGAAATAAGACAGCGTAATGTATAATGTTTCAGACTCCTGTAAAAAGGGAATGATTAAATTGGCTTTGTTACTGAGTTCTATGGAAATATGCTCGATTTAACCTTTTATCAGCCAGAGGTATGCAATATATTTATAGGTTTGTTTCACCAGCTTGAAATATCCATTTATCTAGAGAAACAGATCCAACCTGTATGCGATGAAGCCATCCTCGTTTGCTCATTTTGATTGGAAAATATTGAATTTAGACGGTTGGATTTTTGAGATTGAAGGAACTCAGTGTGCTTTAGTTTATTGAGTATTTTTGTAACTTGAGAAAAAGCTTCATTATGACTCCTAACCCCTGCTGGGAGTCTCCTCTAGAGTCCATTCGCTTTGGATAAGGAAAGAAGACTCAGATGGGTACAAGGCAGAGAATTGTCTATATTATAAAATGTATGTAAAATCCATGGAGTGTTGCTAGTAATTGTTGGAAATGATTCTCGCTAACTCCAAAATCTCCATTCAGTCTCTTCTTTAACACCCATGAACTTCGGGAGCTCATCCAAACATTCTTTTAACCTTCCTTCTCGTCTTATGGGTGGATTTATATGCCCATCCTTTGTGTTTTTTAGGAAGACAAGGTTCTTGATACATTGTATGGCATCTTACTGTACTTAGACACTGTCTTCCAACCGATGAATACTTTATGGCTTAACAAATACCCCAGTGTTCCGTGAATCCTTTTCCTCCCTTCGTCCTAATTCCAATTTGTTGATTTAGCCTGGTCAGTCCTTTTAATGTTTTGGGTTAACACCTGTTATGTGTTTAAATCTGAACATTCGAGATGATCAGAAAAATATGTCGGCGACGTAACTGCTCATACTCTTTATAGGAAATCTCTTAAACATGAGGTTCCGCCGCGTATTTTGCAAAGATACCCAACCAATTTACAACCTCGCCCCTCCAACTGAGAAATGCCTCCATTCTGGTTACCGTCGGGTCAATGAGTAACGTGCCAGATGTGAAAATCTTCTCACCATGGAAAATCAGCAAAACTTCCAGCCTTTGATCTGAATCTCCGCTACAGTTATTAATTGTCTTCTCCCATGGGCCTAATCTGGCAAAGATTTGGAATTAATCAGCGGATATGTGTCACACAGCAAAATGTGTCTTAGAACCATAGGTTATCCCTTTCTTCCTCCTCACCTAAAATGTCATAGTTAATATCTCTGCGTTACATGTCCCAGGCTATCTAGGTTCCTCCCATGGATTGTTTCTGCTATTTTTGGAGAAATGTATCTATTTCATCCCCTTTACGTAAATTAGAACTTTCTAGTTCAATTCAAATTATTATTAAATCATCTAAAAAAAATAATCTATTATTTCATTGGGAAACATGGTAACTGTTTCACAAAAGCTCAAAGACATTATCGTCAAAAAGCTAAGGAATCATTCGGGGGGCACATAAAGCTACGATTAATACCTAATCAAGCAGTGAATCATGTAAATAATACTTGGATATCATCGCTGCTGGGAAGCCGCGCCATACAGTCAGGACAGTTGTGTAAATGACCTTTATTTTTGGAACTAGAATAAAACTATTTTGGGAGGCGTTTCCATGGATTAACTACCTCTGTAGAGTAGTATATATCCCCCCCAGCTCTGCATAACCATTTCTTTTGACCCTTCTAAATATTTTAAAGAAAACACAGCGTGTTTGTACAGAGAAATGACACAGGCTGAGAGTTACTGTATCCCTGAAACGTGCTGTTGGGTCTATGTATACGGTTATGCCTAATAATCTCTTGAGAGGTCCTAATAATGTTATGTTTAGCGAGCCTGGTGGGAGAATTCCTGAAAGATACTTCGGCTCCAGAAATGCATATAGTTATGTTTCTTTAGCCATAACATACAAACGGGCTGTCTGCTCCTCGCTAACGCGCCGGCCTTAGGAAAAGGTAAAATAATCCAAAGGAGCAAATTGAAAATAAATAACTTAGTGACCTTTTCACAAATAGTAGGATATTTCATGACTTTTTTTTTTTTTTTTTAACTACTACATTTTAAATGCAATTTAATAAGTACTTTAGCGGCTGGAAATACAGCTGTAAGAAAACCAAGATTCTGAGTTTTAGAGACAATCGGTTTTAACTGTAACAAGTCAACTGTAACTTTTTGTACCTCTGCTACAATCGGACTTCAGTTCCCATTATCGGTGAACATATTTAGGCGAGAGAGATTGAGTCAGATAACAGAACTTCCTGCTAAGACTTCAGCTCAGGAAGTGCTCAAGAGAATCAAGTGCAGCAGTAAATGTCTTCCCCCAGACAGCTTTAGATAAGCAAATGTATCTTCAAAAGAACGTAAAATCCTACATTTTTTAGGTTATTCAATCTACAGTGACATTAATACAATTATTATTATTTATTTATATAGCACCATCGTATTCTGCAGCGCTGTGTAATGGGCAAACAGGACTTAACAAAAAGTAAGGTTGGGTGAGGAACTGGATGTGGGAAAGAGGAGAAAACTTTAAAGTAAAAATTATTATTATTAATAATGTAAAATATTAATAAGAATTTTTTGTGTGGGTTCCTGTTAACGGTCATCCAGTTATGATGTCACATCCCTGCCCCCTCCATTGAGTCATCTACAGAGCGAAAAACGGGTCATCTAGGTTATTAGAAACAATTACGTTTTCTTAAAAGTAAGGAGGGCCCTGTTGTTGAACATAAACATGAATTTCATGGAAAAAAAATGGTCTCGTACATTTTCCCATGCAAAGAAAGCACGTCTGTACTGATGAGACGGAGGTTGAGCATTGTTTTCATAGACACAAAGAAACACCTTATATTTTACTTGTATTATTCCACCCTTTCTATAAACACTCTTTCATGATACCCATGTAAATTACCTTACATCACTTGCCATAAAACTATCACGTGGGCTATTAGTGCTCCGCAATGACAATGGAAAAATACAAAATAAATGGATCGAGTTGGGTGGGAAATCTCATGATGTGAATGATATCACAGTAAATGGGGGATCTTTATAGACTAGCTTTACTTCAGTGTTGCAAAAAAACAGGAGTGATTACATTTCAAAGGATTCCCCAACTTCATTTGGCCACCGAATTCCCTAAAAAAACATGGTTTTCCCTGGTAGTTAATGGAAATAAGATCTTGTTTCTCTAATGCAGAATTTGTACATCCAACATTGGATCATTTGGGATCCCTTGGTTCTCCCTAAACCCTCTTCTGTGATAATCAAACTGATAAAAGCAGTAACTGTTTTTGTGGGTGAAGCCATAGACAAAAACGATTGTCTGTCGTTGCCTCCAATGAGAATCGGTGTAGCACAAATTAATCAATTGAATCTGGACCTCACCATGGAAAGAACCCAAATTCACACAACTTGAAGCTATTCATGGGCTAAAGTATTACATTTCCAACAATCAGAAAAATAAGAAACATCTAATGTTCCAAATTTAGAATAGAGAATGTCTAAAGGCTTGCCCAGTGTACGAAACCCAGCACTAGCTATCGATCTACCAACCCATCATGGTGTTCACATATACTTCATGTAGAGATTTATATATCTAAATCAAAATGTTAAGCCTGTCTTGTTAAAGGGAGTCTTGTAAATCTCATAATATGATGCATAATTTGTGTTTTTATAAATAAATCATAATAGTCTTTCTTGGTGGCCTTCAATGAACTTGGTAGACCTGCCAGTCTGATCACGTCATGGATCATACATGGGACGGGAAGGACACAGTGTTAGAATAAGTAGTTGGGTGAAGGTGAGGTCTCACCGCCGTCTCCTTTACAAGTCATTCGAGGTAAAGGGAGGAGATCTCTTGTAATTATCTCGTTTAATAGTCTAGTGCAAATCTCTTTGTTTTCTAGAACATCTTGACTGCTCAGCTCTTATGAAAAACACACATTTTTTTTCTTCAGGCCAGTTTGATGGAGAGGTCACAGTTATGTGATTAATGTCTGTTTTTTTGGAATGATCTACTTCCATGCGGTAAGCGGGAACTTCCAAGTTACCACATATACCGATGAAGATAATTAGACATAAGCCCTCGGAGGGTGTAGTTGCAAGCACTTGTGGTGTAGGTGGAAATTTTTAAAATGATTTAAAATAAATAAACGGGAGAAAAATAATTACAGCATACCAGTCTCATGAGGATTGACGATACCTCAACAGGCTGGATTTACGAGCCATTGATAAATCAGTTATCTGGGGCAGAAGTTTATCATAATCAACGTAAATAAAAAATACTTTATCCACATTCGAAATATATATATATTGAAAAATTGTAAAGAAAGTAAGGTTGGGTGAGGAACTGGATGTGGGAAAGAGGAGAAAACTTTAAAGTAAAAATTATTATTGTTAACATTATTTAAAAAAAATACAAATACGATTTTTTTGTGTGGGTTCCTGTTAACGGTCATTTTTGGTGTTGGAGATTGCGATCCTTACGTCCAGTTATGATGTCACACCCCTGCCCCCTCCATTGAGTCATCTACAGAGCGAAAAACGGGTCATCTAGGTTATTAGAAACAATTACGTTTTCAGGTTTTTACTGGCCTACAAAGATTGCATCTAGCAAATCAGGGATGGTGGCGTCTACAAAAACAACCAAGGATGTAAAGCGATAGGGAAACATTAAACCAGCTTATCTTTCACTCTATCTAGAATTGTTCAAGTGCTATTGTCTGACACTATAATAATATATAATTATAATATCCACAACTTGCCAATTTGGGGTGAACTGCAAAAAGACAAAATGACTTGCTATAATCTTATCAGAGCCAATCAAAAATGTTTTTTTCAATGGATCCAAACTCATTATTCCGGTGCCCCCTAGTGGTCAATAAAGCTCCCTCAGCCTATTTTGTAAGTGACCTGGGTAATTTGTAGTTCTCCGGGGTGATCGCATGATGCCCATCCTTAATCTGCTTTGCGTTTGTGTTAGCTGCTGGCTAACATCTCCAGAATAAACATTGTTTGTGATGAAAAATATTTTGCCAGTTTTGCGTGCGTAACATTCCAAAGGGATGTGTTCATATCTCATCTCAGGTGAAGACGTCGCTCAGTCGCATTGTTCCTCTGGTTCCTTGAGTCAGACAAAAGCCTTCCTGCTGGCTACACCTAGTACAGCCGTAAAATGTCACAATGTATCGCTCAATCTAACTCATCAGGCCATTATGCAGCAATATGGAAGACGTTGATCCTCAGTAGTGTCAGGTTGTGGTCGATGACCAAGGCTACCACCCCCATCACTTGGCCTTAGAGGAGAGCACTTCTGTTACCTTCCCCCCATGATATGGATATGTTCACCTTTCTTTCAAACCCAAATAGTAAAATGAGGAAATGAAGGGGCCCAAGAAAAGCTTTTGTGAGGCTGCATATAACCTGAGGACTTCTAGTGGTAGCCAGGGACGTCAGTGTCAGAGGAAATTGTCCACCACAGACCCCAGTAAACGTCCACCATGAGCAAAGTTATGCCTACCTCTGGTGGCAGTCTTTATATCCAGCTGGTTTACATTGTACCCCCTGTATAGATAATTGGGGGTTTGTTCTGGCACAAAACACAGACATTACCCCACAGCCAATGTAAACCCATGGGACATCAACTCATCGCCATTGTGGATAAGGAGCCCCCTATCCGTACTACACCATTAATGTTCAAGATACAAGGGAGTAGCAGTCAATGTTCAAGGGAGTAGCAGTCATTATCTGGTTGGGGTAAAATAAGAGGGATGCCTCATTCTTAAACTACAGAAAAAATATTATATGAAGCAAATGATACGTCTCACAAAGATATCTATGTCTCCTTAAAAGAAACTCTTAGGGTGAAGTTTGGAATTTATCTTTCCTGGCTGAGATTTGAGAATCAAAGACGCTGTTTGCACAGAGATGCATTTCCCGGCCATGTGGTTTTTTATATGGAACACAGTAATCTGTATGGTTTTCCTTAAGATATTTGTGTTTTCCTTCTAATGTCAAGACCTGTTATTAACTGGGATTATTTTGCGTAGGTGTTTGTGTAAAACAAAAAACAAGAAGTTCACCGCAAGTCCCCGGGGAATGATGAAAACTCAATCTGTAAGAGGAATTACCCATAATCCAAAACACAGGAGTGGTCGGTGCACAATGGGAACATAAATCTTTTCTTAAAGCAATTAGCCCCACTCCCAAGGTTTCGTTCTTCTTTATAATTACTACCTCTTAAGGTGAACTTCAATATTTTGTGATATCAGAATCAGTGTTATCAATTTCCCTTTAAATATCGTATTAGCTGTTGGTGATCTCAAAAAAGGGATCTGTCTGGGCCTACGGCGGCAGGAGAGGTCTACACCATGTCTACAGTAGTCATCTCTACGATAAGGCTGTCTCTTTTTAGACTTTACACTCTACAATCATCCCCTTCACCACCAGGAATGGACTAGGGATTAAAACTGTCCTTGGCACTTTAAGGCCAGCTGTCTATAAGGGAAATTGATCGATACGCAAGAAAGTTCTCAAATGACCACTGGGATCACCAACAAATGCCCAGTAGGCGGATGCCCAATGGCCGTTTTTGGGCTCTACTTCTGTTGTATAAGGAAAGTCCTTCAAGTTTTCTTCCCATGAAAAAATTGACATTGGGAGAAGGAGCTAACTAAAGACAAAGAGGTCAAAACAGGCAAATTACAAGGGAGATGGAAGACTACCTGGTGCTCCAAAACATCAGCCATGCCAACACCGAGAGAAAGGAATCTTTCCACCCAAACGGCAGATGGAGATCCAAATGTTTCTTACGCTGAGAATTTAGAATTGTTTCAAAAAGTTTCTATTTAGTCGCTTTTTTTTTTGTTTCCTTACCCACAAATCAGTCTTCTCCAAGGATCCGTCTGCCCATCGCCGCTCTCCTCAACTGGATAGATGCTCCATTATGAGAGAGGAGAATTAATGCCAAACGGTCTATTTTTGGAAAGCTGACCATTTTTTTTCTGTTCCCTCGACACTGAAAAGAAAAAAAAAAGGCCTCGCATTCCTTTTAGCAGCTCTACTTTAATAAAATATTATGTTTACGGCTGCCAATGTATAAGGAGATTGTGCGCACTAATGTATGCTGAGGGCAGTGTTAAATAGATGTATTACTTCACATTTAATCAAGGACCTCATATCATCTTGAGATCATTCAAACCAACATGTGCTGAAAGCACAGCTTTAACCTTGAATTAAGAGATACATCGAGTACGCGGAACACACAAAGATAATATTATGTCCGACATACAAGCAGGTATAGTTTGCGTGTGTCGGCATTCACTATAGAATGTGTTTACTGTAGAGACTAAACAAGCGTGAATTAAAACACCCATGTGTAATAGCTTAACTTTAGGTTAAAAAATGTCCTTATTTGTAATTATTTACAAATGGTCTGGTTCCACTTGGTAGAACGTTGTCTACAATGCTGCAGTGAAGGAAAATATTTTGAAGAGGCCGTAACGGAATTATTTAAAGAAAGAGTTTTGTTCTACGGTCAGGTCTCTTAACTGAATGGGTCTTTTAAATGAGAATTGTGGTAGGTTTTATTATTTTGGATTTTAAAAATTAATTTATTCCTTCTGTTTTTTTTAGATTTTTTTTATTTTTTTTTGAAGATGCTTTAGAAAGAAAAATCTTTGTTCACAAATTAACGACTATGAGTGTCATCTCAATTAAAGGGGTCTCGTCTAATTTACTCAGAGCGATCAGGGTTTACCTCAAGGGTCTTCAGGTGAATGGGAAGGTTCTCGGCTCACTCAGTCTGGAGGCGACCAGTTTAGATACTACTCAATGATATCAGAACATCCTGATTGGTGCTTTTCTTACTGTTATATCGCAGCTGAGATCCCTGCTTCAATACAGGTGACTTCGTTCAGAATACTCCTAGTTTTCATAAAGTCTGTTAAAGTTATTATGATTTGATTGTCACTGTTATTGATTTTTTGGGACAGATTATTAAAGGGTTAATATTTTAAAGCTATTCCTTCCATTTACTAGTTTATGCATATTTCTTAGGTGAAGAGAAAAACAAAATATTAGTCATATATATATATATATATATATATATATATATATATATATATACTGTATATATACCCATTGATCGATCTATCTATGCAATATAAATATCTATATATATCTATATCTATTGATCTTTATATATATATATATATGTATACTATCTCTCTCTCTCTCTCTCTCTCTCTCTCTCTCTGTATATATATATATATATATATATACCCATTGATCGATCTATGCAATATAAATATCTATATATATCTATATCTATTGATCTTTATATATATATATATATATATATTATTTCTCTCTCTCTCTCTCTCTCTCTCTCTCTCTCTCTCTCTCTCTCTATATATATATATATATATATATATATATATACTGTATATACCGTATATGGTAACTATCTAGGGATCCCTTTGGCTCGGATGAGTTGTACAGTGTGAATTTTGGGAAAGTTCCATTGCATAAGACAGCAAGCAGGTACCCTGATCAAGAACATATGCTTCTGATTTTCATGGTAATTCCGCTCTTTGTCATAACATTGCCTGTAATGACTGTATCTTATTATATTAACCCTATGTGGTCTATATGGCTTATAGTCCCTTGCAAAACCATCAGGCACTCCAACCCCCCCCCCCCCGGATTTCAAAGGGATAAGGCCTGTTGATGGTGAACCGACATCACAAAGATGCTATTTCCAAAATGTTTTTGATGTCGGCAAAGCATAAATAGCAGATTTTGTTTTTCTGGCAGTATTTTAAAGATCAATTGTTAAAAGAAAATAATTAGATTATTTAATAAAGGCTTTTTTTTTTTGTTGTTGGTGCGTTTGTATTTTTAAGGATTTCTGGCATTGGTATAAAGACGGTCTGTGCGTTTGTGCGTATATTGCAGTTTGGATTAAAATTTAATCGTGCTGGTTAAATGATGTGTGCGGCTGTATTGGTCATCGAGTCAGCCAACACATTAAATGATAGTAAAATCTTTCAACGCATCAACGGGAGACTCAAAGAAACCAAGTCATCCTAGGATATCAGTTTTGAATTTAAAACATAACTTAGAACTATTTCCATGAACACTGGAAATTTAGATTAGTAAAAAACTAAAAATGTACAATAATAATATAATGTACAATAATTATATTGTAATCTTTATTGCATGCATTCGAAGAAATTTAGCGTTGACTTTGTCTTTGGTGTTGCATTAAAAAAACTTAAATTGTATCAAAAATGTATCAAAATGTATCAATGGAATCCTGCTGAAGTTGTAGTCTAGACTGGTAGGTAACCACAAGCTCTTCAGGATTTCTTATAAAACCATCCATGTTCCTCAGCTGTTCTTGGGTGACTTCAGGGGTTTCTAGTCTCCATTGCCCCTTCTGTGTGCATTTTTACCCCTACCTACCCTAGGTAGCCAATGAGGACACCAATATGGTGGAGCTGGCCATGTTAGCCAAAGGCAGTGGCAATGATCCAGGTTGCCACTACTTAGAAAGAAATTCTATAATTTAAAGGGTTTTCTTTACATGATTTTAAATGAAAAGCATAAAAATATTGGAAAATGAATTGGTATTAAGATAAATCTCTCTCCATAGTAGTTAGAATTTCTTGGGATATTATATTATTCCCAGAAATTACATAGGAAAACTCTGCTCGGTTTATTTCATTAAAATTGGTAAAAGAATAACAGTTTCATTTCATTTTAAAGCTTTCTAGTTAAGCTCATTTATTTCAAATTTATTTTAGAAGCTCTTATCCTATTTCATTGAACTGAACATTTTTTTTTTTTTGGGGGGTATTCTTTTCTTTCCTGAATTAGGAAACTTTTCAGAGGTTTTTTTTTTTTTTTTTTATTCCCACTTAGGGTCAAAGAAAAAAAAAAAACTCCAACCAAACCATTCAACCAAGATTTTTCCCACCACATAATGTAAGAAGGAGTTTGTCTCTGAATAGCTTGGTTAGTGAATAGGCACCGCAAAAATGACGTCCTTTGTGAAGAAAATGTTATCATTAAATAAAAAAGGCATTGAATTTTTTTTTTTTTACTTAAATTCCATCTCCTCTGATGACTTCCTGATGGGTTTTTAATTTTTTTTTAAAAAAAAAGGAACACTTCGCCCTCAAGTGTTACCAATCTTTAAAATAATTCCGTTTACAATTCTCATTAAAAACAGTCGCTATGACTCCTAACGTGAAAAAAAAGTCCTCCTTTTTTGTCTTGGTTTTCAGTCTTCGGTATAGAATTTCCATTGTTAGTGTTTAAGTGACAGAATCAACATCTCAGCACAGATTTTTCACATTAATTTGCTATGTCTTTTTGAAAGGAGAAGTCATTAAACCTCCTTCAAGATTAGACACATTTAAGGTTTTTTTTAAAAAAACTTGGCTCGACCATTTCCAACTTTTAGAGCCTTCGCGCCCTCTAGTGGATGTAGATAATGATAAGTAGATAATGATTCGAGCAACACCTTTGCTGAGCTCTCCATTGGCCAAGGTAAATACTAAATGTTACATTGATTTGGTAATTGAAAGAGAACATTTGGAATTCCAGGCTTATTTACAAAAAAAAGTTCCGAATCGCTCAACGTTTCAAAATGGCCGTTTCATAAAAATTATAAAATAGTTCTAGGCTCCTAGACTTGAAATCACACGTGACTCTTATTCTGTGGATAGGTTGGTCCACTAAGAAGGAAATCACAAACGAGAATAAGTAAAGAATTGACGCCACTTTTCTTTAAGTTATGTTGAATTTGAAGGCCAGATATTGACATTTTAATACATAATTTTAAAAATATAGTCAACAAGGTCAAATACCCTAAGATAATATTATTGTTTTTAAGTGTACTTAGTAGATGGGGTTTTAAGCATGTATAATACTCTGCTAAGTATCAGTCGGATCCAATCTTATTATTATGAACACAGGAAGTGGTGTTAATAGAAAAATTGGGGTGTTAATGATGGAATTTGTTAAATTTAGAAATTAATTGTAAATTAAGATGATCCAACTTTCCTGTACAATATTCTGTATGAGACCGGGATATTTGGGTTCTTATTATCAAAATAAGTAGACGATCAATTTGTATTCTTCTGGGCAAAAGAGAAAAAGGCATAAACCACTCGTAAAGGAAATGGAATGAAGTGAAACATTTTAGGATTAGAGAAGTGATGTAGGCAGGAGTCGTGTTGTGGAGGACATTGTTGGTTGAGGATGGTATGTTTGATGCCGGTAGAGAGACGGAGAGAGAGGTGTATCGGGTAAGTGATGGATATTAGTCTGGACGAATAGGTTGATGTGGAGGAAGTCAGGAACTAAGGGAGATGGAGAGCTTTTATCATTACATTCTATTAACCCCTTTAGGACAATGGGCGGTCCCTAAACCCATTGAAAACAATGCATTTTGAGCCCGTACATGTACAGGCTTTGTCGTTAAGGGGTTAAAAGGTGTCTGGAGATGCAAAAGGATATTTTTCTTGATAAAGAAAATTATTTTTAGGTGATGGAGGCACTAAGTATTTTCCCTCCATTAGTCTGATCTCCTCTCACTCCAGAAATCGGCTCCTTAAGAATTTTGCTTCCCGGTCTTACTCGGTTGACTCCCATAATGTTGAAATTAATACTAACGACAAAGCATAACCCTGAAAGGTCATTGTGATAAGCGCAACTCAAATAATTTCCCGCCAAAGTCAATAAAACAGTTTGAAGAACATCAGGCATGGAGTTCGCCCACCGCCAGCTTTAAAAATGACTTTAAAAATAGAACGTTATTAGCTCCTCCGCAAGCCGACCTAACCGGAGAGATATTCTTCACAAAGCCAAACGCTAATGACAGCTATGACACGTACATCGAGGCGTGTAAAACTTATCGGCACCAGAGCGCCACTCCCTCCGCGTCCTTCCTCACCTTTTAATATTGACATTTTTACACCTTTTTTCCGTCTCTTTTCTTTGAAGTTCAGTGTAGCCTTTTAAAATAATGTCACCAGACTTAAAAAATATATATTTATATACACTGTACATATTCACATACATATACAGTATATATATATAGTTCTGTTAATGCAGCTGTGTCTATGCTTATTAAACTCTTTCATCGACTTGTTTGGGGCGGAACAGGTTAAATCCGAGGGAGTTGTGTCAAATAGATTCAAGGCTGATATGTCAGAGAAGGGGAGAAAAATGGCAAAAGGACCAGATTGTCGAATTTAACATACTTGACAACCTAGAACCCTTAAATTCATCCCCATCTAGCCGCCCGTTTCTCCTGCTGTAACGACTCAAACCTTAATCAGTCGTTGGTCTCGTCTTAGATTCAGGAGCCGTATGTCTATCCCATGCGTGTTTAAATTATTAGCCTATACCATTGCTGATAGGCTGTTCCACTTATCCACCACCTTCTTAGTAAAGTAAACCTTCTTTACATTCCATCTGAGCCCCTGACCCTCTAGTTTTAGATTATGACCTCTTGTTTTGGAGACTAAAGTGGCCTTCGTCATAACCCCCCCCAACGTGTTTCTCTCCAGGAGGTTTCTTTGGCCCTATTAATGGAATGAATCCCCATTGTAAAAGCCGGTGAGACCTGCGCGACTTTGCACAGAACCTCACATAGACACGCACACCCTTATGTAACTATATAAATCAAGGATTGTAAATATTCCAACGTCTGCTTTCTGCTCGGGTCCGTATTTACAGTGCGGCTCCAGAACTGACAAAGCCCTGATTTGTGTGATGGATTTTATTCCCCTTTCTTTGAACTCCCTTTTTTTTTTACGAAACAGATATATGGAATTATTTAACAGACGCATTGGAGACGCGTCTTAAACCTGCAACTGTATATGATGTGCTTAAAAATATATATATAAAAAAGATGAAATATTAATAAGAAAAATAAAAGAGCTTTCTTATGTCAGTCTGTAACAAATGTAACTCAAATAATTGAATTCTAATTTTAGGCCAATTAGTTTGAGTGGGTTGAATACTTGGCACCTTGACATTATATTTTTTTTCTTTTAACAATATTTTTAAATATGTAAACAGATCTAAGAATAAAAGAGATGATGGGAGAGAATCATGGAAAAAAAAAGTCATAGATTTTTAATTAGCTGCATCACTCAATGAACTTCAGAGCTGAATATATTTGTAATATTGCGGTGATATTGTGGTCTGACTCAACCCAGACAGCCCGTTATATTTCCTTTCTTATCCTACTTTTTCCCAACTAACTTTTTTTTGTTTTTTAAATTCTGCTAGGGCCAGATTAACCAAGGGGCACATGGAGCAATTGCTCCGGGGCCCCAGATTGGCAGGGGGCCCAAAGCCATCCGTCCTGTAGTAGCTCTGGATAAAAAAATAGAATTTTTCTTCTGTAAAAACTACTACAAATTATACAAATAATAATAAAAAATCTTCTTATTATATAAGCATGCGTGGATGAGTTTATAGACGTAATACTTTGGGATAGATAGAAAAACCATGGGTGGTAGCGACCTGTCTTTGTGTAAAAACACCATATACTCGGAGCATCGAGGTGCTACAACCATTGAGTATTTCGTACACGCACAATGAAGGATCCTCACCAATACTGTGGCCCCTAATTAAAACAAGTCGTACAGACACATTGTCTCCTCGGTTTCCTCTGCTGAATTTTCTCTCTCGTTCCCCTCTCGTGACAGATGGGTCCCATTAAAGGTTTTAGCATTTAATGTGGTTCTCTGAAATTACGTCTCATCTTATGGTTCTCCGTAGAAAGTTGTCTTTTTTTTCTTTTGAATTCCTTTCTTTTGGAATTTCAGAATCCTTCCTCCTCAATTTGATCACAATGGTTGAAGGATCATTTGTAGCTTTTCAAAGATAAGTGGGACAAGCTTGTGTCTTATTGGCAATAGCACCCCCGGATCTGCCTTTTTTTTATTTTAACTTTATCTGCTGGTTTTGACATTATTTTTAGGTCATTGTGTGATAATTATACTACAAATTTTGCCCATAAACCGGTCTTTAGAATGCCTATTATTCTTTCCAGGTATACTTTGACTGGTCAAGTTTTGCTATTGAAAACCCAAACCATTTGAACCTACGTGGAAATGAGTGAAGTGGCTGTAGCGAGAGATAAGGAAGATGGGTCACTCTTGCCCGTCTTGCTGAGCCCACATGCGCTCAACCACCTCTCGAGACTACTAAACTACTCCTTTCCGTGTGTTCCTCCCTTTCTCCTTTAGCTAAGAATTAGGTTCAAAGCCATACCAGGCCACCTAGCCATACCTGGGTAAGAAAGGGTTCCATATCTTAATATAATGAGAACATAGAAACACGATAAGAACCCCTTGGCCCATCTAGATTCAGGAGCCATATGCCCATGCCATGCGTGTTTAAATTCCCTCGCTGTATCAGCCTCTATCTTGAACACGAAAAGTCAAAAACATAATGTTATAAAGTTCATTCATTCATAATGTTATAAAGTTCATTCATTCATAATGTTATAAAGTTCATTCATTCATAATGTTATAAAGTTCATTCATTTTTGTTTTCAAAATTGTTGGTGCAGGAATATAGAAGAGTAGGGAGCGCACAGGTGTTTTGGCAATAGAAGAACACATTGGAGTTAATGGTGAACCTTTGAGTACTCAAGTGACAAGCGAACTGAATGGTTTACATTACGTGAAAATGCACGTTATTAAAAATGATTAAAAACTACGTAATTTACCCTAATAGTCTCCCTGATTTCACGCTGTGACGTCACAAACCACCAGCTCACAAATGACTTCCAAAGCCGAAGTCTCAGGTTCCACAAGAACGTTCCTGTCTGTGAAAATATTCCTCGTTTTCTGGGCTGTAATGGGATCCCTGTAGATCGGTTCCACGGTACGAACCCCTTTGCGTAAATTCACTGTAAACAACACGCAAGGTTTCCAAAATAGATACTTATGGGCACTTTGAAAGTTTTTTTTGTGGAACGTCATGGAAGAACGGGAAGGAAATAAATATTTAGGAATTGGGGCTCTCCTATAGTTGAAAAGGTATATTACAGATTATCACCATGGCCTAACTTAAGAACACCCAACGTGCTTCACCTTATGTAGATTCCATGTTTCCCGGGGCGAATGCTCATGTCATATAAGCATGGGGGCAAAAAGGAGATTCTCTGGCATTCTAGGTACTGACATTTTAGCCACGTGTGCTACATTTTTGCAATCTTTCCGGCTAGTAGTATCTCAAATTCAAAAGTTTGTCTACCAGGATCAAATAAAAACCCACGTGTCGTAACATGTTCTTTGTGCCTGTGGGGTTCAATTACATTTAATGACACAAATTCCTTTATCTGTGTCAAAGAGGAGCCAAACCGCTTTTGAAGAGCTCTACATTCAGAGATATCTACAAAAGTAATTGTAATTGAAAAGGATTTTCTTAAAAAGGTCTAGACCATTATTTACTTTTTTTAGTCTGTGGACGTAATTATAATTTTTGGGGTTTTTCATGCATTTAATTAATTGTGAAATGTTATTCTGTTCCCTGATATTTTGTCTGCAAGGAAATAGTATCCAAAAGAGAATAAATAGACCCAGGTTTCTTTAACAAGAATAATTATTTATAGCAGTTAATTTAAGGGTATGTCTGGATTTAAATAGAAGCAAATTAAGAGAAATATCATTGTAAAGAGACAGCTAAACATTTCAGCTGCAACTTTGGGGGGGGTGGTCTTGGTCATTAGGGGTGCTGTAAGGTCAACAAGCTCTTCATAATCATAGCCTTGAAACACAAGTGGAATGAAGAATCCATTGACCTATTTCTGCGATATTTACAAGAAAAAAAAGTTGACTTGTTGGACTTTCATTGTTGTAAAGTTCTTGGTAAAATGTATGTTTTTTGGCCTTAAACTATGTGTGTGTTTGGATACTGGTGGTAACATTATTAGGTACGATGAAATCGAGCTGCAAATACCCAAAACCAGACCCCAACGATCATCGGGGAGAAACGGTTATCAACTAGAAAAATGAGGTGAACCTCGTGAAGACGAGATACTGTTTACACGCGTTCCAGACTGACGGCTGGAGGTTTTGACCATCCAAATCCAAACAACAACCTTCCCCCCACCCGACTTCCCGGTCCGATGAGGGTATTATCAGTTATGGAAGAAAGGGACGGCTTCTGCATCCCTGGAAAGTGTGTTTAGTGTAGTTGTGCACATGGCTCTTGGTGAAAGCGTATTGTAAGAGATAAGACTTGATGAAAGGGCAATTTAAAAAGCAATCAGTGGGTTGATTTTCAGTGTAAATAACCATGATTTACCGGATATATCTTCCCCAGAGCCTTATCTGTGGGTACTGTTTGACCCTTCGAAAGCCACAAAGGTCAACTGAAAAAATCACATTCTAGATTCTAGATTGAAAATGATTTATTTTATTTAAATTAATTATTTAAAGGTTGATCAATGGAAAAGTGTGGAATAGAATAGGCGGCGGTTGAATGGCGGCCATGGGTCTGCCACTTATAAAACATGCGATTTAGATTTTTTGGACACGTGCCACGAGTAAATGCCTGGTCATAATATAATTTCTAAAGGTAAAGTTCCATTTGTCATGAAAAACGCATATATTGTTGACCACCTGAAAACATGCCCTATGATGTATACCCAAATTCTGTATAGATCTGTACTTTTCAATAACATGACATTATTTTCATAGGATAAAGATGACCCACATTGCACGCAGACCGTTAATGTTTTGAGCTGTCTCTGTTCTTGCTTTTCTTGGCTGAACCCGAAAAGAATTGGTTCCCACTCAAGAGTTGTATTGAAAACCTGTGCTGTGAGACATTGAATTCACCCACTTGTACTTGTCATGCTGGGCTCTTCCCTTGTTCATGATACAGCGTTACATTTATGCAAATGTACCAAAAACCTCCAGAAAATAGATTATATTTTTTCACGACACTCCAAAACCAGAGCTCGCTATTATCCTTTTCCCGAGTATATTACTTTCAGTAAGAGATCTGATGTGGTTTAGCAAATGAATGAGGTTTGTCTATTTTCCAAGTGTGACATCATAAAACCAAGTTACTACTACGGTCCTTCCAAGGCTGTGCAATAATCCTGTTGTATACCAAGGAACAGTCTTACGAGGCTGCGGTTCTCATGTTCACACCGGCTCCCCTGTTCATTAACTAACCCTCATACACAGTTTAATGACTATATTACATTTTCCAGTATGTCTCCCACGGAGCCTCTGTGACACGCTGCTGGTGACTGCGTATGTCAAATGTCCAAGTATCTCGGGACAGACACACCGTCTGCCTCTTATAAAGACTACTGTATACTCCTTGTTGCTATAAGACCCTTGAGGAGGGGACCTTGCTAAGTAAAAGCCTTCTTGGATTCTGTAACCATACATTTCAATCAACACATTATTTGTTCTAAACAAAACTGAAGTGCTTGGGGACATTTCAGAGAAGAGGGGGTTAATTAGCTTTGTTGTAAACGCTGCAAAAAGGTCCAAACATGGTTGGGTTTAAAATAGTTTTTTTTTTAAATAAAAAAAAAAAGCCAAACTGTTTAAAATATGTCTAGAAGGCATACAGACAGTTTTTAAGCGACCAAAAGTTGTTTTTCTTAAGTCAACATTTCAAGCAGTCTCTTTTCGTAACAATAAATGTTAGAATGTATACCGTGTCTCGCGCGCTCTAAGAGTTAAGTCGGACAGTCTCTTATCAATACACAGCGGCTGTCTGTGCCATGTTAGTGCAGACGCTGGGATCGCTAATTAGGTTTGGCACAAGACAAAGAATTTAGAACATAAATTAGACATGGTATCTGTAAGTGACAGCGTGTTGCCGCTCTGCGGGGATGGTATAATAAAAATGTTTAGAAATTAATGAAATGTTTGGGACTATGATGTCAAGAAGGAGTGGAGCCAAAGGTGTTTTTCTAGAGGAGTCTCCATATGAATTACTACAGACCTCGGTAGCAGTCCTAGAGATTGCTCTATTCTCAACTGTTAGAGCTGTTTACATAAACCAACCATCTACGTGAATGTGTCTTTGTAACATGGTGTTTACTTAAATTTATTTTGGGAAATTCCATTAGACTGGACCAAGATTTCCTCATAAATCATTGAATCTACTGCTTGTGCGCTGATAAAATCAGGGTACTCATTCATTCTCATTTTCATTCTAGTCTGAGCAATTTGTTCGCAAAACGAAAAGGCAAAAATATGCAATATTGTCTGCGTCCTGCAGACAGGGTTAATCCAATCAAAGAACACATATAAATAGATATATACATTTATTTATATATATATATATATTTAAAAAAAGTATGTTTATATGTGTCAAAAATAAAGGAAATAGTTTGGGGTTTGTGTGGTTGCGATTCCTGGTTAAGTTGCGGGGAAGGGCACCTATTTTGCATGGTTTTCATGGAGGGGAGCCAGGCTTAATGCTTGATGAAGACACGGTTACATTTTTTCATTCCTTCTTTCATTTCTCCCCAGAATGATTCTTTTAAGCCATCTTCTGGACAGGAGTTTTAGATGGCGCTGTTTTTTCTCACTCAATAAGGGTAAAGCTTTGTTTTTCAGATGAAGTCACATCGATGATTCAAACTCGGTCAACCTTCAGGTGACGGTAAATAGAATGTACGATGGAAACTCGCAACAACGAAATGCATCTCTTAGAGACTGATATATTGTTGCGTCGTCGTACAAACTGGACCAAGCTGCTGGAATTTCTGGATAACAAATGTGTCCCTGATATAGAGGAAGGTTAAATGTTTCCAGAGGGCTGAACTTTTTAACTAACGGCCGATTAGGAAAGAACACAGAAGAAGGGGAAACCAATAAAAAATGGCACGTGGGAATCCAAGATATTGTCACCAAGGATCAGAAAAGGAATTCTACTCAAAAGCCTTGAGTAAAATTTTAGGGTCTCCTGACAACTTCTAGTTTGATCTTCCATCTTGTCCTCCATCCTTATGTATTTTCCAGGTTCCAATTCCAGTTTCCCAGTAGCGCATGGAGCAGAGAAATAACAGCCACCATGTTTAGCACATTGCTCATTATTTGGGTAGTATGTAATATAGTTACAAGCGTTCAATGTTTGTCTCCTGGTTTATAAAGTTTTTACGTGTGCCTTTTCCGGCAAATTAAAATGAAGAACATTGAAGAATTGCACCTTTTCGGTTTGTTTTTGCGTAGTCAATGCTCATGTTTAGGCATTCAACATATGACTGACATTAACCTTCACAAATGTTTCTGTGTCCACCCGAGGGCCAGCTTGGAACATATAGCTCTCCGTGTTCTTCTAACTTCTCAAGTGAGGACTTTGTCCCGTGCATTGGTGACTAAGAAAAATGATCAGGAGACTGTGACACAAGTCTCCTGCTGTCCCAGACAGAAACCCCCCTTAGAGTATCTGTCTCGGTTCATACTGAACCTAGGGAGGGTTTGGCTGAACACGATCAGCTTAGTCTCAATGTTTTCCACGGATAACGGCTGAAATTAAGCAGAGACAGTTTAAAAAAGACGCCTTGGTACTTAATACTTACAGTACTAAAAATTCTGTGCGTAAAAAGGGCCATAAAGAACTCCCATAAATATCCAAAGAATCCGTGGTGCCAAGCTTTACGGTAGCAGACACTTTCCATGAAAAGCATGGAGTCTTGGGGCATCTTATGCACAAAGAACGTTTTATAGCAAGCAGTTCTTGTGCTAAATGTGAAGTAATGACCCGCAAAATTCCAATGGCTGGTTTGCTCAACATTTAGACCCTTCCACCAGAATCACTCTTTCTAAACATGGCCCCAGGCTTCAAGATGATACATTGCTTGGTGATACACAAATGGATTATCATGTTAATGAAATCCTAGAATCTTGACGCTAACTTAAAAAAAAGGAGAACAGGCTAGGGACTCTCTATTAGAAGACAAATCTTTTTCCAATGTCTCTCAGTCCGTTCTTTAATAATTGATAAAATTGTCTCTATGTAGTGTTACTTTTTTAACGGTTCGATGGAACACATAATAAGACACTCAGATCACATCTTGCTTTTTTGTTTTCCTTAGTCCGGAAAGAAAAATACAGAAGATATTCTCCTTTCTGCTCTGAACATATGATAACTTGGATACTAGTCATATTTTTTTGGGGTACTTTATCGTAAACCACGCAAAAAAGATATATTTCTTTGGTATTTCAGGCAATGTCAGAAAAGCAACCTACTCTGGGCTGACTCATTCCTGCTTGGAAATTCTGAGGAGCCTCCAACCCACTCAGATTCAAACCTGCCGTGAGTCGCTCGCAGATTGGAAAATGCACGAAAGCCAATAAAATATTGGGAAACGTCTAGTCCTTATAATAGCGTAATTACGATATCCTTTAAAGCAGACCTGATAATATGGGACTGCTTCTTAAAAATGCTTATTGTTTATTCTTAGAACAAGAGGAAGCTTTATGGTACATGGTTTGAATTTATTTCCAGGAACATCGACGGAACGCATCATTCAATAATCCCAAACTATTTCCTTTTGTTCCAAATTCATGCTTCATGCTCGAGGATAGAATAAACCTACAGTAGCTTTTAGTTTTTAAGGGGCTTATCACTTGACATTGATGTTACGATGATCATAAAGAAAAAAAAGATGATCATAAAGAAAAGATTGGAAAATAGACACATGGCGAGGCACCGCTTTAGTATGAGAAGTATTACAGTGAATGTATTCATTTGGCTGGTGGATAAATAAACCCGGACAATGTCTAAATATCTCCAAAGACTTGTCCAACTGGTGGCTTTATTTGAATTTGTAACATTCATACAAGAACATGCACAGAAGAAACATACAAGGAAGAAAGGTCCAACCCAAACCTCCTCAGAGGAGAAACTCACCATGGACCCTTGCATCCTTCGAAGCCCACCAGTCTAATTATACCTCAGCTTTACGAGGGTCGCGTTAGGCCACCTCTAAGGGGTCAACCTGGGCGGAAAAACCTGGGGCCATCTTTAACCGAGGCCTTCTTCTAAAGAAGCTTGGCACCACTGCGGAACTGTCCGGGATTAAAGTAGAGGGCGTCTAACGCACAGCCGCTAGGGTTGTGGAAAGCCACCTACGAGTGGAAATTTGATAGCTCCACGTAAAACAGTGTTTCCTATTTTGGCTGGAAGTCCCTTTTCTAGTCTGGAAATGATTATGAATTTTAGAGTTTTCGTAATCCCCCTCTTTAATTTTCTTTAATGGGAAATCCCTTCATTTCCTACTTTTTTTTTTAAAACAAGCCCTCTTGAACTTTATTGCTGGATAAATTCACGGTAAATCTCTCATTTTTTTTTTAGCTTCCACCCCCCCCTCCCCTTTTATGAACTAGACACCCTAATAAATTTGTAACCCATTTTAGGCTCCGTGGCAGATTACAACACAGGCTCTACTTACTTTATCAGGAAAAAAAGGGGAAAAAAGGAGAAAACCAGATTTTCCATCTGGAAATTGTCTGTATTTTCAGCAGGGCAGAGAACATTATTTTACAGGAGGACATGAAACATTAAACAAAACTGCCTATGCCCCATTAATCTTTAAACTGCGGTTTTTAAACGACTTTGAAACGGGCTGAGGCCAAAGGTCTTCTAACCTGTTTCAAGAATGAAGATGATCTTTTTGGATTTTTCATCTCCTACTATAGATTGTTATGTTTTTTTACACATTGATATGGCAGGTTTTTGATTGATACACTCGTTACAGGTAAGAGTGAACTTTGGAGTGTCTCGTGAACGTATTTTAGAGATATCCCCCCAAAAAAACAACCTTTTTGGCTCATAATATACATTAGAAACCATTCCAAGCAAGACACAAGGACAGCCGCATCTAGGGGTTGTAGACACAAAAATCTGGGTAGCGTATGGTTAAACCAGTTACAGTTATGGTTAAACCAGACCCCTTACCTCCCAGGATACCACCCAAAAACTGCTTTTTATGAGAAAATAATTATATATAAAATTATTAGCACTTTTTTTTTTAAAGCAATTAAGTTTCACTTAACATAAGGTGGCGTAACGTATTAATGGTGATATGATACAGGTATGGATATACTAACGTCCTGCATAGAGGGATGGTTCTGATCCTAGCACCCCCTTCTAGGAAGCTACTCTATGAATCCACTACCTTTTTTGGTTAAGTAAATACTTCCCGGTGTACCAGATGTCCTAAATTTATTACTTTTATTACTTCTCTCTTTGATTGGCAAGCATCCTTTGGCTCTCCGGCTATTGTGGCTGCCTTTGAATCGTGTGAGTAGTTACCCCAAGGTGACCGGCCCCAGAGCTAAACTGCTAATATATCTTTTTTTTTCAGCTAGATTAATTTCTCTTGGATCCATTTTTCAAGGGTTACCATCTTCCTTGCAAGACATACCTTATCCCTGTATCTCACAAATCACTTGGATGCAAGGAGGACTCAGCGGTTACCTTTTCACGCTGAATCATCGGGATTTTATTACTCGCTAGTGTGTCTCGCTGATGGCAGCTGAGTGGTTTTCCCTTAACAGAAGGTCCTCTTGGGGATAGAGGAACGCTAAGAGGAATCGTCCAGTTTCTGTGTGTGTCGTTGGCCAAATTCCAGAATTATTTTTTTTCCAACACATACTGTCAGGATACTCGCTTAATATTTTACGATGATTACCCTATATTCTGATGGCACCGACATATTCACTTTTAAAAACATTCTTTTCTATACTTTTTTTTTTTGGAAGTCGCTGTAATGTGCAAATAAAGCTTCCTTCTAATTTTTATTTTTTCATGGAATTAAATCAGCAAAGTAAAAGCATCGAAAGCCGTTTGTGATGCGCAGAATATATCGGCGCTTACATACACTTAAAAATACACCGTATCCAATTTGTTAAATTATCACATATGTTTCTTGGCATAGCGAGCTTTAAAATGTGCACCTAATTATAGAATTAAAACGAAGGAACTGCCGCTGATGCGGGGACTTGGCTGGCAACCTTGTAGGTCAAATGTAGGCAAAAACACACAACTAATTAGAATTTCTGAGAAGCGAAAATACTAATTTAGAACGGCAAAAACAAAATTGATAAATACAAAAAAAATATATTATTTTTTTTCTTCCCCCCCACTACGTTTTAAGAATCACACTATGGACACAGAGTCCATAGGAAGTCCCAAAGTCAGCTCATTTAGAACGTTACCATTCTGTCCGAGCTTTATTCCATTTGCCGATTTTTGGTTTAAAATAAATTTACAAATTTGTGTTGGTTTGGTTTGAAGACGGTTTGTTGGCTGAACATTTTCCCTTTACTGTGTTGGTTCTGCATGGTTATCAAAACATGTAAGTAAGGCAGATCGGCCCCATCCGGCCCCCGTCTAGTCTGCCCGTTGTTCCTGCTGTAAAGACCCTGACTTTAATCAGTCCTCGACAGAGCCAAACTGGCGATCACAAGGCGGCCCTGGCACTTTAAGACCAGCGGCCGCCTGACGATGTAGGTGCGTCTGATCGCTGCATATCAAGCCACATGCCGCTCGCTCCAGCACCCGCTTTGCCCCTGGAGCAGAAGATCGGGGAGTATGGGGTGCCAATGGCCAGTGGTCCACTGTGTGCCAGATGACCAGTCCAGGTCTCGTCAGGCTGTATCGCTGCCCCGTATATGTTTAAATGCCTTCACTGTTCATTGTGGCTAGTACCCTGGATTTTAATTCATGGAATTTGTGGTTAGCGCTTACTTTGAATACCCAAATTAACAAATGTGGAATTTTTGTATGATAATTATCAGGAGCCAACCCTACATTACCGTATCAGATGGCTGCGAATTTGCACATCTAGAAGGAATGCTGGCCAAAACAATTAGACCATTTTTTTCCCCTTTCTTAAAGGTAGTTGACCTCACTAATGTGAATATAATGGACGGAATTAGAATCCTGTAGCAAATGCTTCTTCAGGCTGCTGCTCCTCAAGTAACGTCTCTTCTCCCGCGAACCAGTAAAGTACTTTTTTTTAACTCTGCTTTTGATCGGCCTCTCCGCTCGATCCCTACATACTTATTTTTGTGTTGTGTTAACCTAGCGGTATAATTTTTAATTTCTTTTTTGTTTTGTTTTTTAAATGTCCCGAGTGCATTCATCAAAAGGGCAATTAGCATGCAATAGTTTCGAAATGAGCATTAAAATTGAGGAAAAATACCAGATTATCGGCATGTTTTTCTTTCTGTGGGTGCCTAATTTGAACCTAATTAGTAGCACATTTTGCAATGTTATTCATGAGGACATATTTGTCAGGGAAAGTTAGCCTGAGGTTTGTGTGTGGGGTTAACCCTTAAATTGGTAGAAAGAGCAGTAATTCGGCACAAATGGAATAACCGAATGGAAATAAAATAATTTAGATGGATCTGTTACATTTCAGATTTTTATCGCATGAAATCCTCGCAAAAAATTCCACCCAAAATATGTTTTCGTAATAGTTTTATAGATTTAAGAATTATCGATGTAATCCTTGCTGTTCCTGAGCTGAGTCTTCTTGTGCCTTGTGTGGCAAATCATAAATCATTTACCAATCGTCACGTCAACTCTTCGATGTTGCCGAAAGGGAAAAATTGGAACCAAATAAGCATTAAGATATGGTCGGGATTCTAGTAACGTTAGGGTTTGGGAAGCTGATAAAGAAAATCCAGGTGTGACCGCCATACACGTTTCCACACCTTTCGGGATTGGACGTTTAATCATCATCTTCTTGTATTCATAGGCTAAACGTTGATTTACCTTAATAGCTTTGGCCAATGTATACTTTCTCTGATGTACTATGATATTTGAGCGGGGCCCATTTAATGAAGGTCTCTTTGTTGGCTCCAATAAAGGTATATATAGATTTAGGCCAGTTTGCCAGGCTTGTTCACCAGCGAAGGCCTTTAATTCTGCAGCAGTCGACAGTCCATCGGCGGACATTCCTCTGTGTAAGCACAAAGTCTCTCTCCGAGCTGGACATTCTTCTACGTAGAATAATAACATGGACATTTTTCCATGTCCTATCAAGCTATCCGACGACCAACTCTTCTACGCGCTTTAAAGAAGCACGTGTTCAAGCACGTTTACCGTTCTTCTACATGTGTCCCACCCAATCGGGCCATTCTCCTGCATATTAAGAAGTAGATGTCCCACCAAACCAGGTCATTCTAGATGCTGCGAAGAAATACATGGCCCACCCAACCAGCTATAATGTGGAGCGACACATGTCCCACCCAGGTCTTCATTCTTCTACAAACACATTTGATCGAGGCTTTCATTCACATTGTCTATCCCCATTTTACGTTTGTCTTGTAGTATGGACCCCTTGCGCTATTAGACTTTGATCTTCTATTTTCACAGTCTGGAAGTACAAAGTACTATTCGGCCTATACTTTTAACATCGGTCCAGTATCAAACTCATTAAAGGAATTCAAAGCAACTTAATGTCTGGTCTTGCTACAGAGGTCAAGCATCTAGGAAGTATTTTCATTCACTCTCATTACTCACTAACATTCTATACATCACAAAATCCATCCCAGAATATCTCCTCTGTTATTATCCGCTATTAAGCTCTACAGATAAGGTTGATTTCTTCGTGTTTTGGTTTGATGGTGGTGATGTATGGGGGAGAGGAGAACGCGGGATAGGTTGTAGTCTAACTTGGTAATTGAGCATTTCCTAATTCGCGTGACCTTATGGAGACCTGTGTCCTGAGTTTCCTTCCTTAGGTGGTAGGGGCTTTTAACCGTATGTGTGCCAGAAAGAGAGAGAGAGAGATACGATGCCTTGGAATGATACATTAACCTTGTCGAACTCATCTGTTTTCTCAACTTTTACCATAATGGATAGATCACCTTACAGCAGGGGTGTCCAAACTGCGGCCCTCCAGCTGCTGCAGGACTACATCTCCCATAATGCTCTTTCAGCTAAGGGGCTGGCTGAGGAGTATGGGAGATGTAGTCCTGCAGCAGCTGGAGGGCCGCAGTTTGGACACCCCTGCCTTAGAGGGAGCACTGAGTAGATGTGTCCATCTAAAACAAATAAAAGTGAAATCCCAGCAGATGTCTTTGAACAGGTTTATTTGGGTCTTGTGTCATGGATGTTGGTCATGGTCATGGTCCAAGGATAGAATGTAACCTTTTTGTCCAATATATGGCTTAAAATCAAGAGACAATGAATCTGACTTCCGATTGGCTGAGTTTCAAACTATTTGGCTAAAACATTAGCACAGATACGGATACATTTACTGAATAACTATATAAATAGTAGTAATAAAAGAGGGGGTAAGTACAAATCTTCTCAATATTACACTGCTAGGATTGAAGGAACTATATATATTAATATATCACCAGGAACAGCCTCCCAGTAGAAGCGGTAGAGGCTAATACAGCGAGAGGACTGTAAACATGCATGGGATAGACATACGGCTCCTGAATCTAAGAGGTTTCATTCTTCACAGACGGAAAAACAGGCAGACTAGATGGGGGGCCGATCCTCCGGCAGATTCTATGTTTTAAAAACATTTTTTTAATACAATGCACGAAAGTTAATATTTAATATTCCATTCAGTGAGTTATTCCCCCCGCTGCGCCGCTGTTGCATGTTAGGAGACTTTCTAGTAACATTGCAGCGCCGAGTTAACATTTCTTTGCTCGTCACCAACATGTTAAAAACATCGGACCTAACAGATTATAAACAGTATTTCAGCGACACGAAAGACGTAAGCCGGCCACTCGCCGCTGCAGATATATTCGGTATCAATAGTCTGTCGGGAGACATGGGTTTGGAAGAGGTGGGTTCAGCTGAAATGCTCTTATACAGGGCATTTGTTTACCCAAGTGTTATTTGATGAGCAGTTAGTAACTGCTTCTTTAAACTGAGAAAGCTCAAGCAGACAGAACGTCTCCAAATTTGTTTGGCGTCTGCAATTGAGAGACGAGAAGATTGTATCCAGTTGTTTAAGAAAGAAGAAGAAAAAAAAAGAAGCCAAAGCGTACAATGGTCAATGTTTCGACTTTGATACGATAGAAACAAAAGTAACTCCCATTTATCGGCGCAGAGATTTGCAGAATACCCTTTATGGCTTAAAAAAAGTGGGTAACGGTAATTTTTTATACTTTTTTTGCATTATTTTAATAACATAAACAGTTTGAGGGGCTGTACCCGGTACGTATCCCAACATACAGGACCGTAAAAAGAAGACAGCGAGGCTCTAACGCTTTTTCAGAAGGGATGAATGAAGACGCCAGGCTTGGAAAGGGTTAAAACGATTAAAATGGAGGATTTCTCATGGCAGTCTGTCGCTATACCATTCAAACGCAAATGAGTCGCATTCACCTGTTTCGAAGGGGGGAAAAAACCCCGCAAGGAACCAAGAAGTCTCCAAGGAAAGCTTTGAGAAAAGGAAAGTCTCTCTTTGACATTCTGAGTTGAAAACGTGACGTTTTGATAAATGTCAGCTTTACCTACTTAGAACAGAGACTCTCTCTCTTTTAGAGACAGTCTGCTCCGTCCCGCAGTTTAACTTAAGTTTTTTGTTAAGATGGTACGAAAAAGAAGAAAAAAAAACAAGAAAGGATTTTGTTTCCTCCCAGGAGGAATTCGCCGCCATCGTTCGTTCGCTGCGCTTCCCGCTGAAGACCGAGAGCAGCGAATAGAAGAGTAACAGTATAACGTATTAACACTTAGAATTAGGAGTAGGATCGGCCCGGGCAGGGCACCTGCGGACAGCTTATACACACATTTCGACAGACATGGCAAAATATGGCACGACTGGGGACAGACTCATGGGAAATCCCTCCCTCGGGAACGATTATTACGGGGATTAATATATTCTATATACTCTATAACTTTCTGAATGACATCATCTTTCGCAAGATGTTTTACTCGCTTTCGTCGCCTCACTTCCTGTATCGCGGAAAACGTATTTCACACATTTACAGAAATCAGCAAATCTTGTGCATTGAGAGGATACGTAGATCAACGTCAATCTTCCTTAAAAAAGGGAGGGAAAACTCGCAGCAGTCCTACATGAGGGCCGAGGCCAGAATAGGGATCTTGGGGGCCCGGAGATGAAAGGGGCCCCTCTTTTCTTGCACCCCAACTATTTTTCCCCTCACAAATAAAAGGTAATTAATACAAAATAGAATAAAAACAATTTATTGCAGATTCCTTCATATTGTTTGCATCACATTATGTGACCTAATCTAAAGCCTGGTCATGGCACACGTGGAAACCATATTTCACAGCGTGCGCAGGCAGTGAAGGGTTCATTTGTGACATTGGGCAAAAGTGTTGGTAAATGTAATTCACCTCATTCATATCAGGCAATAAATATAATGCGGGGCACAACATCATATTACATATACCACACATACATACATATACAACACATACATACATATACCACACATACAAACATACATATAGCACACATACACACATATGCAACACATGCATACATATACCACACATACAAACATACATATACCACACACATATATATATATATACATGTATCACACAATACATACTTACACATACCACACATACAAACATATATATATATATATATATATATATATATATATATATATATATTCCACACATAAAAACATACATACATACTTGTACCACACATAGAAACATACACATACCACACAAACATGCTTATACCACACAAACATACATATACCACACATATATACATACATATGTATACCACACACCTGCATACATATACCACATATACAAACACACACACATATATATATATATATATATATATATATACACACACCATACAACACATACAAATACCACACATATATATACATGTAGCACACAACATATACATACATATACCACATGACACATACATACATACATATACCAGACAGCACAGTGTGGAACACAAGGCACTGAGGCTCCTGTAACTGACCTGGAGCTGTCATTCTATCAGCCGCTTCCAGACTGTTCCTCCCCAGCAGGGTACAAACTCCTCTGACACAGAAACAAAATGGAGGGAAAGGAAATGGAAAGCAGTGAAGCAAGGAGACTGGACAGCCAATCAGAGCCCACTCTGTGCCCTTAAGCCCTCCCACGCTTCCTGGCTGGATGCAGATGGACGCTGGAGCCTGACAGCCCCTCACATTACCCCGGAGCTCACAGGCCAGGAGGCACAGAGGCAGCTCAGGTACTACTCCTCAGGTAAATCTACCACAGGATGGGGACTGGGGCAGGAGCAGAACATACGCATGCATGGATTCCCCCTCTGAGATCTTTTTCATTTTCAGAATCTACCAGAAGTTTCCTTTATTATTTACGTAATAATTGTTCTCGAATTCTATGATTTCTCGCTGAATTTTATGCTTTCCTATTCTCCCTTTCTCAGGTCTTATATAAAAAAGCTTTAATAATCTTTCTCTAGAACATACTGGACGGCCGTATATCACCCACCATTCACTTTTTCAAAAGGTTCTGTTCAAAGTATAGATGCATTTTATATTAATAGCGTCATATAACTTCATGAACAATTCTAGACTTTGATTGGTTATTTCTTGCTGGCTTTTTTTTACCCCCTGGGGGAAGCAATTTTCTGATGCACTCTTCATTTCCTGCTTTGTGTTACGCAGCAGAGCACAGCCTACTGCTCCGTCATTGAGACGTGCCCAGGAAAATCGCTCCCCCTTACCCAGGTGTTCGAAACGCTCTTTTTCAATTTAAAATATCCCAAAATTCCGTAATGGTCTGGGAACTTTTTCATGTATATTCGGAAATTTTCTGAAATGTTATTTCATATGTGTAGAGCTTTTTTTAGTTATAATTTCCCTTTAATTGGGAACATGGAAATTAATCCCATATTGCGTCTTTAACCATCATCCCCCCTTTTGCCATCATGGCACCAGAACACACTGAAATAATCTTCATCTGGCAAAATATCTTTCATTTTTTTTTATAAGAAACACAAATCATAAACAATATTTGATTAAATGTTATAAATATTTAGAACATTAGCAATTATTTCGGGGTTTTTTTTCCCTAAATTGAGGGAAATTATGTGTTTTTCGATTTTTTGCTTCTTAGTCAATTGGTTCTTTAAACTATTTTATTTCAATTCTTTCTTCTGCTGGAAATTTCTTTTTTTTTTTTTTTTTTTTTTTACAAAATCTACTTTTTGGCGGAGGCTAATTACACACCTGCAATCACTTTATTATATTTTTTCCAGAAAAAAAATACTGGATTTCATGCATACACAGGATATCAGATATGACTAGAAACTTGCCCGTTCTGAAATTGTTATGAAGTGGTGAGCAAGCGAAACTAATCTTTGGCCAAAATCCTAATTTTTTTAAAAAATTTCCATGTTTGGTACCAACAAATATAAAAAAGAAGCAAATTTTTACTTTTACTTCTTACCCAGGGTAGCCGAACCTCATTGTGGTTGCCAATAACAACCACATATGTAACGATCCGGGTCCATTTTATTTTTGCAGTGAATCAAACAAGCATAGGCCTTAAAAAGTAATGCCCCCCCCATGCTTTAAATGATGAGATATGAAAGTACTCAGAGACCGGATTCATAAGAAAAACAAACATTTGTTAAAATCCCCACTTCTCTTATTTAGTTTTTCTTTACACGCTAAAATTCTGAAAATGACAAAAATAAAAATAATTTTTTAAAAAATGTTTTTTTATTTTTTATTTTTGGAAAGCGCCCAGTCTTGCTTGCTCAGCAGACGGTAACTTTATTAGATATCTTCACTGGTGGAAATTGGAGTGGTGGATTCTGGGAAGATTTGATCGTCCATCTTTGCTGCTGTCCGGGCTACAGGTGCCCATAGAAAGCAGGGAATTTATCATGTGAGTAAATCCATAGCACCAATTACACTAGAATAACAAGAGTATAAATGAAATCACACCACTTCCTGTTTCATGTCAACAACTTCCTGTCTTGATGCGCATCCATAGGTCCAGTTATGCCTTAAAAACCAGACCATATGTTTCTCTCCCTAAACCGGAGACACTGATAAAATCTGCATAACGTAACGCAAAATCTATACACTCAAATGCCACATGTGGCCTTGCTTTGAATAAAAATACGGTCACCCTAATTTAGTCACTTTTAGTCCCAGAAACTTTGATAATAACTTCTGATATATATACTTCTGAGTTAATATTTATGGTAAAAACCCAAAAGCCTCTCCTGAGTCCAGTGTCGCCAACATAAACATGTACAATATATTGGCGTGTGCATATAGGTGGCCTTTTTTTATGATAAAAAATATATTAGAAAAAATATATATTTCTATGGATTGTGGTACAGAAAGGGTGACATCTAGTGGAGAGCAGGCGCTGTTACATGTAGAGATAGAGGCTTTAAAATGGATTTCAATATTATAAACTCTGTTTGGGGAATACAACTTTTACATGGGTCCATTGACAAATTTAACTGCTAATGTCTTATATTAAGTACTGTATGCTGAATTAATGTACTTATAGACACCATTTTTATACTGACCCAATTTTGGAGTATTCTAGAATCCTAAGTAACGTCAACAGAGCTATATCTGATATTTAATAAGAGGGTAAAAAAAAAGTCACACGTGTTCTCCCATGGCATGGCTATTAATGTAATGATAATCTTCTCATTATTTAAAGTACAACATGACAGATTAGTCTTAAGGAAGCTGTCCTGACGTGATATTTGGTGCGTTACCGCGGTGTCGCTGCGAATCCACAAACTCAGTGTTAATGCGATATTCTCACACTTGTGCTATTTAAACTAACAATGTATCGAGGCATCCATAAATCTAATTAGCTCGCCATTAAATGACGAGACCCCTTTCCACCTCGGCGTAAGATCTAGCGTGACCTTTAGTGTGCAATTTCTGTCGTCAGAGACATTTTCCCAGCGTTGGCTTGATTATCCATTCGCAATTCAAAAGTTAAGTAACATTCCGAGTTAAAGGTAACTCATTGGTCCTATTAATTGGCTGAGAAGTGACAGAGGATGTCCCCTTAGAGGTCCAGGTGTCATGAACCATGGAAAGGGGTTCTGGACTTCACAATGAGATTGGAGCAAAAGGGGGAAAATGTTTCTTCTATAGAAAAATTCATGATTTCAACTATCCAGAAAACTTTTGGTTGTCCATGTGCTGCCGAGATCCTCTGAGACTGATCCAATCAAGTTCACCAATCATTGTCTTGGAAGTTTTATGATGGAGAGTTTCCAAGGTCAGACATTGTCCAGGAGCTCAGAAACGTTACGTACCATCTACAAATAAGAAGCGATATGTATAAGTTCACATTATAGATTCATTTCCTGCGTCTTTATTCTAAATGGTTTATTCTCAAACCTTGGTCAATGGAGCTGGGGAGGATATTTTTTTGAGTATCGCTGTTCACAGGGTGTTGGTGACTTTCCCCAAATAAGCCCATTGTCCCCAGGCCGTTGGAAAACAATGGCGATTGGGGAAAGTTGGTGACATTCACGTTCAGAACGTGGAGAGTGACGAGGCTGTACACAAAAAAAAAGTAATGACGCAGTTTGTGATGTCAAAGAGTATTTAAGCCACTTTTTCCGAAATGGTTGACTGCTTGTGTATTCTGCGTGCTGGTTATTCAGAGGATGCTGTTAACCCTGTGTGGGTCTTCTTGGCTATCACAAGTTGAAATAGAGCAACAAAACATATATGTTCATATGTACCATCTATTGATACAAGAAGCGGTACATACAACCTTGCCCACCATCGCAGGCGAGTGACTCCTTACCTCCGAAACCTTGAAAAGGTTACTAAGAACGTTGGAATTCCAAGACAAATGACACCTGTGTCTTATACCGTTTTTGATTTATCCTCTCGATACTTGACTAGACTTGTAATAAGAGGGAAATATAGTTAAGATGAAGTAGGAACATCGTCTTGATCCAGTTTCATACGGAACTGTGACGGATTAGCAAAAGCCTTGGCAGGAAAAGGACATTTTTATGGTCAGACAGTGGAGCAAGACTTTTTATTAGGTCTGTATTTTGCAACGCCAGTAACTTGATTGATACATTAGCCTAGTGAGTTTTTTTTGTCTTGCGTAACCCTGCTGGCTTATCACCATTGTTCTGAAGTAACAATATGTTATTGAAACAAACGTTACACGTTCTGTTGGTCAGATGGCTGATGTCATCCAGTCATTCAGCACGTCGATGGTAGATCTTCATGGTGTGACGTCAATGAATGACTGGTTCCAACAAATTCCAGCCTACCGATCATACTTCCTAGACTATTATCAAATGAACATTTTTCAGAACGGTTCTTCTGTGTTTTGTCACGAATACTGAAGCAGGACGCGACCAACAATGAACTGCATCACAGAGGCTTTCGATCCCACCAGGGTTGGGTTTAGCCTGATCCTCTGTTCGGCTTTTATGTTCACAATCCTTTATATTATAAACTCAAATTTGGTGGGAAAACAAAAAGCGGCTGGGAGTCACAACACTTCTACACTTCATTTAATAAAAATGGGTTCATCAAGAATCCCACGACGATAAATTATTTAAAGGTAAAATGTACGGTGTGATGTCACATACTATAGGGTGTCCACGGCCTTTCATTAATTTGTAAAATCAAGATAAAATTGACATAATTTTCGGTATTCTTATGTAGGTCTGTGTCGAACCACCGCTAATAAATTCAAACGGTTCACGTCTGCAAATGATTTTATTGTAGCATTTCATACAGTCATGCAAATAATATATATAGAATGGTATGAGAGGAATTATAGAAACCAATGGAATATTACGCAATAAGCAAGAACATTCCACTGGTTGCTATGGCAGTAAGACCACTTTTTAGAACTTTGCACTATAATTGCTCATTCTAAATACCCCGGAGTCCTGACAATCTTGTTAATATCAGCTTTTAGAATTATAGATTGATTTTCCGATTAAACAATTAACCAGTCCTACCAGTTATACTCCTCAAATCTCTATCCCATCATACTTTGAACTTGCAAAGACAAAGGAATTAAAATAAAAGCTACATCACTTCCTCTCTAAGTACTAAGGATTTTGTGTCCCTTTTCTAAAAGTGTGTTCGGCCTCATGGGGAAAAATTCTTGCATGCACAAAACCGGAGCTTTTCTCATCGTTTCTTGTTTCTTTGATCCGGATCATGATCTGAAAGAGATAAAGTATGAAATCAAACATCATAGGTCTACATTCTCTGTGCTAGTGATCAATCGTTCCCCTTGTAGTACCTCTACTCTGCCACTAGAGGCAGCTGTCCCGATGTCCTAACTTTCACTCATTAATTAACTCTATTTTCTGAATGTGCACAATCGGGTTAAATATTGGTGACATTACATTTGCAAGATATTTTTGGGTTCAATAAATAAATTGCTTTCATAAGCCCCTTTCCTATGTACCTTCATTAGCAAATTTACTTTCCAATTTATATTAAAAAATGGGACCATTATACACATATAAAAAAGAAAAAAAGGACAAACACACATAACATTTTGATCCATAGTTCTAGGGGGGGGGATACATCCCATAATGTTGCTTGCCATAACGATAATTCGATAATAAATCAAAAAGTGAAAAATAAATATATATATACTGTATATATATATATATATATACTTAAATAAATATATATACTATATATATATATAGACTTTTCCTTTAACTAGCTACTCAGAACCCTTTGCAGCTGCTCTACAGACATCTGGTTACCTTCGTTAAGAGATGTGTGTGGCATGAGTTAGGTACAGAGGGGGTCTAACTCAGGCTTGGGGTATTATGTAAAAATATCCCCCCACTGCACCTAATTGTAACCTTAAATTTTATTAGTCTGCTGCATGCGCCGTGTATCAAGTAAGTCATTTATACGCTAGATAAGTGGTTGCGGCTATAACAGCAGTGTCTAATTAGCTTGTCTTGAGTGGTATTCCACCAACCTTAGCACAGACCTCGTAACAATTTTACTGCCGTATTAATTATACCGTAGCTCCTAATCACTGGCAAAACAATACCTTTTTTTAGGCTTTAACACATGTATTTCGCTGTCAGAGCTCCACAAAGGTATGATTATGCTAAGATCGGCACTGGCGCGTTTCATTTTAATAAGTATTTTTAACCTTCATGTCAAAAAGAACTGTTAAGCAAATTGGTGGTTGGCTTACGAAGCTGGAAAAAAACAAAAAGGGTTTAAATAACCCGCAACAAGTCTTAATTTACAGTACAAATCTATTCATATATACATCTATCTATATTTCTGGTTATTTGGTGCAATGAGCTTGTATATATTAGGGATGTAAGCGGCCAATGGCAAACTGGCTTCTGTGCACAACTCCCAGAATGCAACACAAATCGAATGCATTGATTGGCAATACTGGCTCTCAATGTCCCATCTCTCAATGGACTAACAGCCGGAAGAGCAGGTGCAAAGATTTCATCAAAACCAGCCAATCACAAGCAATGGTGCTCTACATCGATCAAGCTCTCTACATTCAAGTATGGATCAAAAGGAGATCCTTTTTTCAGTTGTGGAGAGACATAGCTTCTTTTACCCAAAGGCTTTAAACTGGATTAACGTTGTTGCGGTTGCAATGAGGCTGGCAATGTGGATTCCACCAGTGTTCGAAAAATTGCTCTTCTGATCTCTGCTCCAGACGTTGCAGATACATCATGTATTCCTACAGGAAACACAATTATTATTATTATTTATTGTGTTATATAGCGCCATCAAATTCCGTAGCGCTGTACAATGGGTGACAGGACATAACAAGTAGTAAATAACATAACAAATTGACTTAATAAGGAGGGCCCTGCTCAACGAGCTTACAATCTAGAGGCATAAAACACGTACTCAATGTCCGAAGGGGACACAGCCAGTAGGAGGTGAAACTAAGAAAGGTTGAAAATCCGCGAAGAGGTATTAGTGCAAGAAAGGAAGAGGTAATACTGATGGTGGGTAATCTACAAATCAAATAACCGTTTGCCAGCCATTGCCACACTTTATCTGAAGATGGAGACAAGAGGAGAGGAACCACAAAATAATCTACTCTACAGCCTAGGACCAAAAGAAAAGAAATGGTAAAAGCAGAAAGACAACGGGGGTTATCTTTTGTATTTTTACTTTACCCCTAATGCAAAATGGATAATGATGCCATTTATTTATTCAACTAACTTTCTAATGGCTGATATTGGAAATAAAGCACAGGGTTAGTAAATGGTTTATCCAACCAACTGGCCTCAAAGAAGGTAAACTCAATCATCTCCGACACCTGACTCTTTATGGTTTTTCTTTCTCCTCTCCACCAAGTCGATCAAGTTCTTTTGGAAAAGTCGTCGCTCGGCAGTTGACTCATACAACGAAAACTTGTAATTACCTTCTTTTTTTTTTAACTAGTTTGGATCTAATTACTCATGTGGGTTGCCATTTGGGGCATATTCTGCTCACTCACTCCTGATGACAATCCATCTGCCAAATGCGTCGGCGAAACCTCCCAAAGGACAGCTGGAGGCTCCCCAGTAACGGCTCAAGGAGAAAGATTAATAGCGTTACTAACGTCCAAAAGTCACATTGTATCAAGTTGCGTTTTCACACCGCCGGGCGTTCAGTAATTGCAGATCGCACATACATCATCTCATGTGAAAAGGAAACATAATCCAATGGAAGATCCCCGCGCTGGTACCTTTCCATGACATCGTGTCATCGTGACTGTGGAAAGACGCCATTAAGCGCATCCCCTGCCACCGCTGTTAAATGTCAGCCTGTACAATACAATTAGTAAAGAACGACCCTCGACGTCCCTTTTGCTTGGCAGTCTTCCGATATTGCAGTAGTTGGCATTTGGTGTCCTAATTAGCTGTGATTATGATATCAGTGGTGACTCAAGCCAAAGCTAAATTTGGTGGTTTCCGAAATGTCCATAAATGTATATTACTTTATCGCTTCATGAGTACTCTTATATGCATTCTTTAAAAAAAAAAAAAACTTGATGTAGTAGCTGCAGCCCTGCTGCTGCTGCCTTCCTCTTCTGTGGTCCGAGGATTCTTGCCACTGATTGGCTGGAAAGAAAGTGCTGTAAGTAAGGGGCAGGGTCTCAGGCATGGGAAATAGCAGGGGCAAGGGAAGGGGCAAATGCATATGGGGGCATTCTGTAGAAACTACCCCCCATGCATTTGTAAAGAAAATGTAGAGGGACCACAATGCTTTATAGTGAATATTAGTTTAATATAATAAAGCCGTGCCTTCAGTTGGAGCAAAAATGAAATACGAAAACCTTTGTTTTGAAACAAAAAGCAACATTTTCAAGTATTTTTTACACCTTGAGAATAAGGGATCGCCCCTTTATAGGTTAAAAAAAAATGTAACTTTTTTTCTGTTAAAAACACTAATGATTCCAAAATTTTCCGAAATCAGCTGATTCCTCATAAATATAAAATTCTTGCTGGCCGAGTGTCGAGAGAAACCGCAGATAACCACAAAAGTTTGCGGTGTTTTTTTTTTGTTTTTTTTTAAAACAACATTATGGTTCTGCGACCCCAACATAAACATCGAAACCTGCCCACTTTTTGTCAAAGTGCCAGAGTAAGATTTTTTATTACAGTTTTATTACTAGTTATGTGGATAGCAATTATTACCTTTAATATTATGGCTAATCGTGAGTATTTACATATTTAAGCAAAGGATCTTGTCGAGAGCTGGGCTGGCCATCTAAACTGTAACTCCCATGATTCTCAGTCTACCCGAGGCTCTGTTACAATAGATGACATAAAAAATATTTAAACAAAGACAATTTTAATAGAGAGAAAGGGGCCCTGCTCTTGTGAGCTTACAATCTAATGGACTTTTGGCGATATTGGAGCTTACGTCGTATCCTTGTAGAATGAAGTAATATCACCATCCACCATCCTCTGATTAGCAGCTGGGTTATTCTTTCGACAGCTGATCTAATCTTACATTCCTGTGTCTGTAGACGTAAAAGCCTGAATACCAGCCACCAATATTTACAATTTTCTTGGAAAGGATTATTACAAAACAGATGATTCCAAGAAGGACGGAGAAAATATTGATAGATACATTCCGCAATTACAGAACTTTAAAGGCTGTCCCTCTGCGGATATTTGATACCTTCACTCGTCCGGGTTTCTGTGAATAAATCCAGATCGTGTTTTCACTGTAGTCTGCCTAGCCTGCAGTGACACCTAGTGTTCATCACTGTGTATTGCTACACATGGGGTCACAAAGTAATACAGAGATGAGAGGGTTAACGGGGAACTCCCACCATGATATTTTAGCCTATAGTCAATGCTGACCTGCATTACTATATACAGGGGGGGGGTTATTACTGTATACAGCGCTGGGGGTTTGTGCCCCTTTAACTCCAGCAGTCTAATCCTTGGCTTTGGATATACCCCTGCTGTTACTGCGCTAAGACAGGGATATCCCTAAAACAAGCACTGCTGAAGGATGGTATTAACATAAAAGCAGCAGGGGCAGGGCTGCACAACACTTGATCCTCAATGATTTTGGGATATCCCAGCTTGAACATAAGCACTTCAATTAAAAAATCATGAAACTACTTGTTTTTAAACAGGGATAAACAGAATTCCGGGCTTGTTTGAGGTCCTCGAGGACTGGAATCGCGTGGCCCGGGACATAAATTACACTTTCAAAAATACAGAAAAAAGATCAAGTTCTACATTGTGGTGTTTGCTTATTATTAGTCCAAGAGATCTGTGCCCAACAAAATGCCATTATTATTATTATTATTATTATTATTATTATTATTATTATTATATAATTTATAAATATACTAGGAGGTTAAGGGGGACCGAGACAAAACGCCCCAATTCCCTGAACCCCTTTTAACTCCTCAGATGCCCTTCTTTTCTAGGAGCTTAGAACCTCTTACGTCTTGATAAAACTCCACCCATAACCGCACCCCCAGCCCCGCCCCTCTGATCTTGCTGAAATGCTGGGATTTCAAGAAATGGTTACATTAATTTTATAATAATAGAAAATAATCCGTTGGTGTTCCAGAGAGTTAAAGTTGATTAAACGCTATCGATGCTGAAAGAGGTTCGGGATCGCCGGCGCCCCCTGCTGTATAAGTATTTAACAGTTTATGTAAGTAGTAAGTCGTCGGGAAGCTCAAATATTTAGCCGTCCTCTGGGAGCCTGCTGCAGACAGCAAAGGCTCTCAAGATTCAGATGGGAGTCCAAGACCCAAAAAAGGATTTGAAGTGGAGCGGATGAGACTGACGGGGGGGGGGCTTAGGGGCAATCTGTAAATTAAGAGGCTGTGCAGGTAACAAGTGATGAGTATTGCCAAGCACAGCCAATCCCCAACACATAACTACATCTGACTGCACCTCCCATTATGCTCAGTCAGCCAACTGTCAATAACAGTACCGGTGTGACGGAGCCTTGTGGACTACTGCCGGTCAATCGTATCCTTCGGCTATGCGATCCCTTTAACGTTAACCCACGGCAAACAGAATTCTGCACCATGGCATGTCGTGAGGGTCGTATTTTAATAACAGTTCTTGTCAAATGGGTGGACAGTCTTCATAGCATTCATTTAAAAAAAAAATGTTATTTGATCATTTAAGCCTAGGAATTAAATCTCCGTAGTTCCCCTTACAGCCACAGAAAAGTTTAAGGGAGATATCTTCCCGCTGATGGACCCAATAAGGTCAAGGGGCTTATGCAGAAGGGACAAGATCAGTGTAAACATATTTTTGGTGAGTTAGGAGCAGGACATGACCATGCGCAGAAATGTAAGTCATGAGTCGTCAGCCTTTTTGCCGTCCTGTCTTGGAGTCAAAATCAAATTACCCTCATCGGCTCATCGTGATGTCCGGCTTTTCTTTCCCTCTCGGAACGCTTGGCTCTCAAAATCTGCTTGGCTTGCTTCTCTGGTAAGATAGGAGAGGCGTCTAAAACCAACGGGGAGATCATCAGTGTCAAGGCGTAAAATAAACGGTGCTGTTTCTCTGCGGTGCCATCAATCTGGAACATCGAAACATCGGCCCCATTCGGCCCCTGTCTAGTCGCCCGTTTTATCCTGCTGTAAAGACTCAAACCTTAATCAGTCGTTGATCTTGTCTTAGATTCAGGAGCCGTATGTCTATCCCATGCATGTTTAATCCCCTCACTGTATTACCCTCTACCACTTCTGCTGGGGAACTGTTCCACTTATCTACCACCCTCCCAGTAAAGTAAACATTCCATCTAAGCCTCTGACTCTTGGCGGAGTTTGCGGCGCTGAGCTTTTCAACTCACCTGCCAACTCGCACTTCAGAGCGGAGGAAAAAAAAGAGGATTCTCAGCAATAATGATACACAAAATCAAACTTAAAACCTATAAAAATCTGGAAAATTAAACAGCCAATGGAGGAGAGAATAGGTGCCCGTCTTATCTCCCATTGGCTGAACTCTAACCCTCCATCAACACATGTAGATGCAAGCTAAACGTATGCTAGGATCTTTTTGGACTAACGATCAACCACGTTTAACGGAGTCCCTGCACAATCCTTCATTTTTTATTGGATTTTTGTATTAACCCCTTATGGTCTGCTGTGCTTCAGGAAGCAGATGACTTTGGAAGCAAGTTTATGTCTCCCTAGCAAATAAATTCCTCCTGCTTCCGAGTGAATAGACAAAGTTCTCTTTCAGACGTATCCTCCAGAGGTATCGCGTTCCACGGGACACGTGCGGAATTTTTCAACTTGTTTAGCATATCGTTGGGTCCCACAGGCTGGCTTTGTCCTGCAGAACGCGATGGTCCCGAGAAGGTGCCTCTTAATAAAATAAAGTACCCCTTAAGTGGGCAAGTGTGGTGAAATAAGTGTTATTATATGGCTTATACCACTATGTGTAAATGTAGATAACAAATACATTGCAACATTGTTAAAAGTGCATTTATAATCATATAAATAAATGGTAAAAAAGATAAAAGATGCTTTTCCTAATTTACCAAAATAAAACATGCCAAAAAACCTCAATAGTTCTACCCAACTAATATTCAAATTTCTATATAAGTATTTAAAATGTACAATTAACGCAAAAAGCAATTATTACAAAAAATAAATATTATTAAACATATTAAAAAAATGTTTTGCATTAAACATGCAATTAGTGCAAGAAGCAATTATTCTAAAAAATAAAATAAAAATAAAAAAATATTAGTTTAACTATAAACCGGAGGAAAAAATTACCAAAATGTTCCGTATTAAACATGCAATTAGTGCAAGAAGCAATTATTGTAAAAAAAATATATATATATATATATAAATACAAAGGTAAATATTATTTCATCTATAAACAGTGAGGACAAAATAACAAAATGTTCAGTATTAAACATTTAATTAACGCAAGAAGCAATTATTCTGAAAAATAAAATAATAAATATTGTTTTAACTATAAACTGCGGGGGGGGGGGATTACCAAAATGTTCCGTATTAAACATGCAATAAATGCAAGAAGCAATTATTCAAAAAAAATAATAAAACAAAATAAAAATAAATATTTGATCTATAAACAGGAATAATAAGGAATAAATTATTCTAAAAAAATAATAATAAAACAAAATAAAAATAAATATTTGATCTATAAACAGGAATAATAAGGAATAAATTATTCTAAAAAAATAATAATAAAAATAAATATTTCTGTAAAAAATTCTATAAAGAGCGGAAAAATGTTGAGTATTAAACCTGTTGTATCTATCCATCCATGCGCAATTTCTTATAAAACCTCGTAAACGGGAAAATTCTGCGATTATCCCGCTAATAGATGAGAATTTAAAGTTTTCTTTAGCGTCTGCAGCAAAAGTTGGACATTTTCATACAAAAACACCCCCGAGTCTGGATCCTTACCAGTAAAAACAGCCACAAGGACCATAACGAGGAGCAACGCCACAAAGGTCCTCATTTTATTTTCGGGATGTGCTTGCTCTGTGCCGTCTCAGAAATGAACACCATCCACCAGGACACAGAGGTCTTAAGGAACCTACGTCAGCTCCAGCATCTGCACACCCCACTGAGTCAGGAGCAGCCCTGAGCATATGCACAGCTCTACACTAAGCTGATTCCAGGGCTGCTGCGATTTACGCGCACATTTTTGGAACCTTCTGTATGGATGCGATAACTCCTACTGCACCAGCATAGAAAAAAAGATTGCCCATTTGAATAAGAGACCTCCGAGGCCCTGAACATTTATATGATTCCGTATCTTTTTGTAGGTCGACCCATTAAAAAGGTATATAAATCAACTCAAAATGCAGTCTTTTAAAAAAAAAAATACGTAGATGATTTTGGGGCGGCCTGCGTTTGTGTGAGCGCATCGCACCTGGCAGCATACCTGGGCGACAGGAAATAGAATCTATTAAGTATTTCATTCTAACCCAGGCTTTCTAAAGACTCTCTAGACTACAACTCTTGTGACCCTCATCAGACACAGTCTCCCTGACTTTACTGCCAATCCCAACCTTTTCACACGTTTCATATACAGGTACAGAGCGTCTAAGCCCCTCCCCTACAGAGATGCTTTCGGTGCTGAACCCACCCACGAGGGACACACAGCTGGACTTTTGAGTTACACAGGCCTTGTGATTCTTGGGTTTAAACAACAGGGCTTTTTTTGGGGGGGGTATATTTTTGATGAATTTTAAGATTTTCAAAATGTTTAAATTAAATGGGAGATTCTAGGTGGAAACGGGCAGATCCTGGGGGTCATCAGTCTGGAGCGGATTCCTTATCTCTGTTTCGGGGGACTGTTATTGGAAGTGAAGTAGTTTAGTAATTATACCTGTAGCTTGGGCGTATTTTTTTGTTTGTCGATCAGTGAAATTGTCTTGGAAATATTTAAATGTTGCCCTTATGGTGATAGAACCTGTGAGGTCGGTGGCATCCTGTGGCAGAACCAGCATTATCTGATCAATTTTCTGTCCCTAAATTGTCTTTCTCCCTCTTCTGGCCCTTACAAAGGCTGCCTAAACCAATCGGCAACTTAACAAAACGAAATGGGGAGGAATAATCGCACAGTTCCTGATAATAGGATAGCTGCTCCCATATAGTGGGTTTTAACACACGTATATTGTATATTTTAACCTACAAACATCACTGCATGAGATTAATGAGATTTACTTCAATAATAGTGTTTTTCTTAGTACTATACGCAGTTTCGGCCTGCATACAGGTGAGAGCCAACCTAAATACGTTATATCCTTGCTTGAATACAGGTTATATCCCTGCCTGAACACGAGTAACAGCCCTACATGATCACATATTACATCCCTGCCTGAATACAGGTGACAGCCTAACTGCATAAGGCTGATACCCCTGCCTGAACGCATGCAACATCCTGTTTCCTTATAGTGATGTCCGGATCATGAACGAATCGTTCATTTGATCCGGTTCTTTTTAGTGATCCGGATGAATCGGTTCACTAGACTGAACGATTCATTTGTAGCGGTTCAGTCTGTGAATCATGCAGCTGTAATCTGATCCTAGAGCTGTGAGTCATCTGCAGAGCACTCAGACACAGACTCCGATGTCAGGTTACAGCTCATTAATTCACACAGGAACGATGACTCATAGAGTCAGAGAGTCGTTCAAAGAGTCGAATGATCCGAAGAGTCGAATGATCGGAAGAGTCGAATGATCCGAAGAGTCGAATGAACCGAAGAGTCGAATGAACCGAAGAGTCGAATGATCCGAAGAGTCGAATGAACCGAAGAGTCGAATGATTCGAATCTTACAGGGATCCGGATCTTACAAGGATCCGAATCTTACAGAGATTCGAATCATTCAGAGAATATTACTGATACCATACTTTTATAAATAAATACATTAATAATGTTCACACTGCCCCCAGGATTTAGATTCCCCTGAGTTTGCCCCCCTTTACCTATAACTGCACCTACAGTTAACTTTATTAAATTAATTAAATTAACCCTCAGTCATCAGCATAAAATTAACCCTTATACCCCATCAACCATAACTGCCCCTGAAATTAACCGTAAAGATCCCATTAACCATAACGGCCCCTGAAATTAACCCTAAAGACCCCATTAACCATAACGGCCCCTGAAATTAACCCTAAAGACCCCATTAACCATAACGGCCCCTGAAATTAACCCTAAATACTCCATTAACCATAACTGCCCCTAAATTAATTGCATATACTCCAGATAAATTACCTAATAAATTGGTATGGTTGATGGGGTCTTTAGTGTTAATTTAGGGGCAGTTATGCTTAATGGGGTGTTTAGGGATAATTTAGGGGCAGTTATGCTTACTGGGGTCTTTAGTGTTAATTTAGGGGCAGTTATGCTTAATGAGGTGTTTAGGGTTAATTTGGGGGCAGTTATGCTTAATGGGGTCTTTAGTGTTAATTTAGGGGCAGTTATGCTTAATGAGGTGTTTAGGGTTAATTTGGGGGCAGTTATGCTTAATGGGGTCTTTAGTGTTAATTTAGGGGCAGTTATGCTTAATGAGGTGTTTAGGGTTAATATGGGGGTAGTTATGCTTAATGCGGTCTTTAGTGTTAATTTAGGGGCAGTTATGCTTAATGAGGTGTTTAGGGTTAATTTGGGGGCAGTTATGCTTAACGGGGTGTTTAGGGTTAATTTAGGGGCAGTTATGCTTAATGGGGTGTTTAGGGTTAATTTGGGGGCAGTTATGCTTAATGGGGTGTTAAGGGTTAATTTTAGGGGCAGTCATGGTTGATGGGGTGTTAAGGGTTAATTTTAGGGGCAGTCATGGTTGATGGGGTGTTTAGGGTTAATTTAATGGTGAGGGTTAATTTAATTAATTTAATAAAGTTAGCTTAAGGTGCAGTTGCAGGTAAAGGGGAATGTAAATCCTGGGGGCAGTGATTATTAATGTGTTATTTATAACAGTATGGTGACATTCTCTGAATGATTAGAATGCCAATGAAGGCAGAGAGTCGTTCAAAGATCCGGATCTTACAATGATCCGGATCTTACAATGATCCGGATCTTACAATGATCCGGATCTTACAGTGATCCGGATCCCTGTAAGATCCGAATCTTTGAACGACTCTCTGCCTTCATTGACATCACTGGAGGCAGGGGGGAGGATTCATGATGAAAGGGGCGGGGCCAATCGTTAGTGTGCCTGCACGGAGTTACTGGAAAACAGTAACTCCGTGCAGGCACACTGAGTGATCCGAAGATCCGGATCATGAATCGGATCATTTCAGTGAACGAATCGAAATGATCCGATTCACTTTAATGATCCGAACTTCCCATCACTATTTCCTTACAGCACGCATGCCCCGCCCACCAGGGTGCACCAGGGTTCCCGCAGCACCAGTTGACGTCATCAGTGCGCGCGGTGTCAGAGGCTTCCTGTCATGCCTCCACAGTGAGCTCCGGGATGGATGAGGCCGAGGATGCGGGGTTGGGGTTGACGCTGCTGTGGACGGTGTGCGCGGTGTTGCTGTCCGTGCTGCTCACCCTGTGGTGCAGCGGGCGGCGGGCTCGGCGGCGGGGTCTGGCCCGGAGCGGGAGGCACGGCTGGGAGGAGACCGATCTATTCAGCAGGCCCACGTACTGCTCCGTGTGCGGCCTGCATGCCCTGAGCGGGGCTTACTGTCGCTGCTGCGGGCTGTGCGCTGACCGGGCCTGCATGCGGAGGGCGGAGCGGCGCTTCCCATGCAAGGAGGTGGCAGTGCGGGCGGACGGAGCGGCCTGGACCCACCGCTGGGTCCGGGGCAACCTGCCGCTCTGCAACCGGTGTGCCCAGTGCGGCCAGCAGTGCGGGAGCCAGCCCAGACTGTGCGACTACCGGTACGGCACCGGGGGAAAGAGAATGACAGCTCTGCGAGGACGGGGGGGTGGAGAGAATGACAGCTCTGTGGGGAGGGAGGGGGAGAAAGAATGACAGCTCTGTGGGGAGGGAGGGGGAGAAAGAATGACAGCTCTGTGGGGAGGGAGGGGGAGAGAGAATGACAGCTCTGTGGGGAGGGAGGGGGAGAGAGAATGACAGCTCTGTGGGGAGGGAGGGGGAGAGAGAATGACAGCTCTGTGGGGAGGGAGGGGGAGAGAGAATGACAGCTCTGTGGGGAGGGAGGGGGAGAGAGAATGACAGCTCTGTGTGGAGGGAGGGGGAGAGGGAATGACAGCTCTGTGGGGAGGGAGGGGGAGAGGGAATGACAGCTCTGTGGGGAGGGAGAGGGAATGACAGCTCTGTGGGGAGGGAGGGGGAGAGGGAATGATAGCTCTGTGGGGAGGGAGGGGGAGAGGGAATGACAGCTCTGTGGGGAGGGAGAGGGAATGACAGCTCTGTGGGGAGGGAGGGGGAGAGGGAATGACAGCTCTGCGGGGAGGGAGAGGGAATGACAGCTCTGTGGGGAGGGAGGGGGAGAGGGAATGACAGCTCTGTGAGGAGGGAGGGGAGAGGGAATGACAGCTCTGTGGGGAGGGAGGGGGAGAGGGAATGACAGCTCTGTGAGGAGGGAGGGGGAGAGAGAATGACAGCTCTGTGAGGAGGGAGGGGGAGAGAGAATGACAGCTCTGTGGGGAGGGAGGGGGAGAGAGAATGACAGCTCTGTGGGGAGGGAGGGGGAGAGAAAATGACAGCTCTGTGGGGAGGGAGGGGGAGAGAGAATGACAGCTCTGTGGGGAGGGAGGGGGAGAGGGAATGACAGCTCTGTGGGGAGGGAGAGGGAATGACAACTCTGGAGAGGGAGAGGGAATGACATCTCTGTGGGGAGGGCGAGGGAATGACAGCTCTGTGGGGAGGGAGGGGGAGAGGGAATGACAGCTCTGTGGGGAGGGGGAGAGGGAATGACAACTCTGTGGAGAGGGAGAGGGAATGACAGCTCTGTGGGGAGGGAGGGGGAGAGGGAATGACAGCTCTGTGGGGAGGGAGGGGGAGAGGGAATGACAGCTCTGTGGGGAGGGAGAGGGAATGACAGCTCTGTGGGGAGGGAGGAGGAGAGGGAATGACAGCTCTGTGGGGAGGGAGAGGGAATGACAGCTCTGTGGGGAGGGAGGGGGAGAGGGAATGACAGCTCTGTGAGGAGGGAGGGGAGAGGGAATGACAGCTCTGTGGGGAGGGAGGGGAGAGGGAATGACAGCTCTGTGGGGAGGGAGTGGGGGAGGGAATGACAGCTCTGTGGGGAGGGAGGGGGAGAGGGAATGACAGCTCTGTGAGGAGGGAGGGGGAGAGAGAATGACAGCTCTGTGAGGAGGGAGGGGGAGAGAGAATGACAGCTCTGTGAGGAGGGAGGGGGAGAGAGAATGACAGCTCTGCGAGGAGGGAGGGGGAGAGAGAATGACAGCTCTGCGAGGAGGGTGGTGGAGAATGACAGCTCTGCGAGGAGGGGGGTGGAGAATGACAGCTCTGCGAGGAGGGGGGGTGGAGAATGACAGCTCTGCGAGGAGGGGGGGTGGAGAATGACAGCTCTGCGAGGAGGGGGGGTGGAGAATGACAGCTCTGCGAGGAGGGGGGAGAATGACAGCTCTGCGAGGGGGGGGATGACAGCTCTGCGAGGAGGGTGGGGGATGACAGCTCTGCGAGGAGGGGGGGGGAATGACAGCTCTGCGAGGAAGGGGGGGGGGGTGACTGCTCTCCAGGGAGGGGGGGAGAGAGAATGACAGCTCTGCAGGGGGGTTGAGGGGATAGAGAGAATGACAGCTCTGTGGGGGGTAGAGAGAGTGACAGCTCCATGGGGGGGGTGACAGGTATATAGGTACATAGAGGGATTTATAGACTGACGCTCTCGCTTTGCATTTTGCTCCTTTGCATGCTGTCTTCTCCGGGTTTCGCGTGACATTACTGGGTACTGAACTACCGCCGCTGAATGTACGCAGACCGTAAAGGGGCCATAAAGTGACAATAGTAAATAGCTGCGTCTAGCTTAGTATAACAAGCTGGAAAGCGCTTGCTTGTGAAGCTATGTGTCTGGCAGAGCGTGTATGGAAGGAGCTTTAAGGTGTTTGCCCCTAACAGGCACGCGAGTCACGGCTTGTTGTGAGATTTCGATAGCGCTTTAATTTAAACGCCAACGCCTCTGTACTCCGACCAATCGCTTCCTTTCTCTCCATCAGATGCATTTGGTGCCAGATCACGGTGCACGACGACTGCAGGCAACACCTGGAGACGGAGGAATGCGACTTTGGGGAGTTCAGAAGCCTCATAATTCCTCCCAGTTACATGGCGGCCGTCAGCCAGCTGAAAAAAGGCAAAGCTGCTGATTATGAAAAGGTCTGACGAGGAAACAAAAATATAAAGTTTTATCTTAAAATAGTCATTTAATATAATCTTTTAGAGCTTGAAAGGCTGAGCTACATTTTGCTTTGAGACACCGCTCCGGCGAGGGTTAAATATAGTTACATAGGCTGAAAAAAGACATGCGTCCATCAAGTTCAGCCTTTCCTATATCTGTTAATTTGTTGCTGTTTGATCCAAAAGAAGGCAAAAAACCCCGGCTTCGCTCTTTCCAATTTTGCACTAACCAGGGAAAAAAATTCCTCCTTGGATCAATAAGCTGTTTCCCCATAATTAAAGATTATATCCCCGAATATTATGTTTTTCCAGGTATCCATCCAGTCGCAGTTTAAACGTCTGTACAGACTCTGATAAAACTACCTCTGCAGGCAGAGAATTCCACATCCTTACTGTCCTTACTGTAAAAAACCCTTTCCTCTGCTTTAGTCTAAATCTCCTTTCTTCCAGTCTAAACGCGTGACCACGTGTCCTATGCATAGTCCTGTTTATGAACAGATTTCCACACAATGGTTTGTATTGGCCCCGAATATATTTATATAACGTTATCATATCCCCTCTGAGGCGACGTTTTTCTAAACTAAACAGATTTAAATTAGTTAACCTTTCTTCATAACTATAGCGCTCCATTCCTTTTATTAATTTTGCAGCCCGCCTCTGCACCCTTTCTAGTGCTATGATATCTTTCTTTAGAAAAGGTGCCCAAAATTGCACAGCATACTCAAGGTGCGGCCTTACCATTGATTTATACAGAGGCAAAATTATATCTTTATTCCGCGACTTGATGCCCCTTTTTATACACGACAATACCTTATTGGCCTTAGCAACCGCAGACTGACACTGCACGTTGTTGCCTAGTTTGTCATCTATAACAATTCCCAAATCCTTCTCATTTGTCATTACCCCTAATTCACTACCGTTTAGGGTGTAGGTTGCTTGTGCATTCGCTACCCCGAAGTGCATAACTTTACATCTATCTACAATGAATTTCATCTGCCATTTGAGTGCCCGGCCCCCCAGTCTATCGAGATCCCTCTGCAGCACAGTAATATCCTGCTCGTCCTGTATAACTTTACCTAGTTTTGTGTCATCTGCAACACAGAAACATGACTTTCAATGCCTCCTGCCAGGTCATTTATAAATATGTTGAATAAAATTGGTCCCAGAACAGAACCCTGAGGGATACGACTTACCACTTTTGACCAGCTTGAAAATTTACCATTTATAACAACTCTCTGTTCTCTACCTCCAAGCCAATGTTCTACCCAAGAACAAGAATTTGCATCTAGGCCAATTTCTTTCAGTTTGAATACTAACCTATTGTGTGGAACCGTGTCAAACGCCTTGGCAAAATCCAAGTAGATTACATCCACTGCAACACCCTGATCGACACTTCTACTTACTTCTTCGTAGAATGCAATTAAATTAGTTTGACATGACCTATGTTTCATAAAACCATGCTGATTTATGCTAATAATACTATTCTTCCCAAGGAATTCTTGAATATTATCCCTAAACAGCCCTTCAAATACTTTCCCAGCAACGGAAGTTAGGCTCACAGGTCTATAATTTCCGGGCACAGAGTTGGAACCCTTTTTGAAAATAGGAACCACATCTGCCTTCCTCCAATCCTCCGGTACAATTCCTGAAAGAAAAGAATCCTGAAAGATTAGAAACAGAGGTTCACTTATTTCCTGACACAGCTCCTTAAGTACTCGTGGGTGAAAAACTTTCTTTAGTTGCTGCAGCACCTTGTCCTGGGCCATCCACTCACAGTTTGACTGAAAATTTTTCTCAGTGGTCCTATGTATCTCCATTGCCATAGGTTCCTCCATAACATATACTGAGGAAAAATACTTATTTAAAGTTTCTGCTTTTTCCTGGTCCTCCTTAACCAACACTCCCCTCTCTGTTATTAATGAACCTACGTTTTCATTCTTCGTTTTTTTAGAATTTATGTACTTAAAGAATTTTTTGGGGTTAGTTTTGCTCTCTTTGGCTATCCCTCTCATTTTCTAGTTTAGCCCATCTAATCACCTTTTTGCATGCTTTATTTGCTTCCTTATATCTTATATAGGATGCCTCTGATTCGTCTGATTTAAATGCTGTAAAAGCCATTTTCTTATTTTTAATTTCCTGCTTAACGTCTCCACTAAGCCACATCGGTTTCAATTAGTTTCTTTTATATTTGTTTCCTAGCGGTACATACTGAGAAGTGTACCCTGCTAATATTTGTTTGAAAATACTCCATTTTTCCTCAGTATTTTTATCCCTGAAGCGTTTTTGCCAGTCAATAAGTTGTAAAGCTGCCCTTATCTTATTGAAATTGGCCTTCTTAAAATTATACGTTTTAGTATTCCCCATGGGCAATTTCTTTTTTGAGTTTATTTCAAAAGAGACCATATTGTGATCACTATTACCCAAGTGCTCCCCCACGTGAATGTTAGACACAAGATCAACATTGTTTGTTATCACCAGATCCAAACAAGTATCCTTTCTAGTTGGTGCTTGTACCAGTTGTGACATGAAGGTGTCATTTAACAGGTTCAAAAACCTGACACAGCTCCTTAATATCCGTTTCCCTTTCCAGTTAGCCTCCTCCATGAGATATCATTGGACCCCCCTGATAGTCCTCGCCAACACACGCAGCGGGAACAACATGGGCGAGATTCTGCTGAGCGAATTTAAAGGTCTTTTGAACCCCGTCCAGGTAAGCCTGTTTGGCGCTTCCATCGATATATCTGATCTGTCGGCTCCGGCAGAATTATTCTCCGATGCTCGTGGGAGATCCAGAGCTCCTTAACTTGAGTTTGTAGCCTGAAGTTACATTGACGATATATTTTATGTCTCTGCCGGTTTGCGGATCTCGTCGTTCCAACCGCCGCGTGCTCTCTTTGCAGGTGTTTGATTTAAGCCGGGTTTCTCCATCCAAGGCCTTGCAGCTGTGCGCACTCATGCCTGCAAATTCAGCCAAGGTGTTGGTTTGCGGTGGGGATGGCACGGTGGGCTGGGTCCTCGATGCCGTGGACGAGATGAAGATCAAGGTAATCATAGTTTTGCTTTCCCTTGGAATTGCCCCTTGGAACTTTGTCCATTCACTGCTGTGTTTTAGGGGCAGGAGAACTTTGTTCCCCAAGTGGCCGTTTTACCCCTGGGGACTGGGAACGATCTGGCCAACACGCTGGGCTGGGGACCCGGTTACGCTGGCGATGTTCCTGTGGAGCAAATTCTGAGGAACGTAATGGAAGCTGAGAGCATCAAACTCGACAGGTGAGCCGGGCTGGCAACTTACCGCTTACGCGGACGCCGTTCCGATCTTATTCTCCTTTCTGGGATGCAGCAAGGAAAGGGTTAATATCGCTATAGCTCTCTTCTTTTTTTCTGTGTTTCAGGTGGAAAGTGCAAGTTACCAACAAAGGCTACAGTCTGAGGATACCCAAGGTACAAACTTTTCAAAAGAGATTCTAAAGAATGGAAAAGCAGAGGTGACCCCGGCGTAAAATATTGTCAATAGTGAACCGGGGGGGGGGGGGGGGGTTCTGTTACGTTCTATTAATATCCTGCGCAGCACTTCAAATATTATCTTTGTTTTATATTAAATATTCTGATATTCTCAAATATTTTATTATTATTATTTTTTTTATATGATATGAAATGGCATAGTATGATATGCAAATATTATTTTAAATATTTATTATTATTATTATATAAATATTATATACAAATAAAACATTTGTTATTACTTTAAATATAATATGCAAATATATACAAATATATTATTACTAAATACTATTTTTTTTTTTATTTGAAATATTATAACGTACAAATATTTTTTATTGTTATTTATTTGAAATATTGTTATAATATAATATTGTTATAATATACAAATATTTTTGTTACCCAAACATCTGTAATGAAATAACCATGCCTACTTTTATAGAAATGACTCGCACCATATATATATATATATATATATATATAATTTCATACCCGTCTCTTTACATTATTCCTGCAGGTGTTGTCAATGACAAATTACTTCTCGATAGGGCCGGACGCATTAATGGCGTTGAACTTCCACACCCACCGCGAGAAGGCCCCTTCCCTGTTCTCCAGTAGACTCATCAATAAGGTCGGTCTCCTTCCTGATTTATCTTTTCTTCAGTACTTCTCATGACATTAACTCCATTAACTCAACACAAGCAGGTTTATTGTCCTAAATAGTCGTTTACGTTGGGGAAAATCCTGCGTTTTAGCTAAATTTCCCATTTGCAGAATATATTTCCTTCTAGCGCAGTTGTTTCCTTATTACCCATTAGATATTATCTCTGCGGTGTCATCAGAAGGTGCGGGTGTCGTAGTATAGTATTTGTTACATGCTTACAGAGACAGACGTTCCTAAAGAGGCATGACTTACTCATCAGGATTGGCACCCCAAGGAGACACTCTTTTGGATGAAAGTCTTTAAATAAATTAACAATAAAATTAAAGAAATATTTATATATATTATTAAAGTATTTAAAGGATGAGCACACGTTGTGGCATCTGATCGTGCGCCCGCTTTTGTGTACTTTGTAGGCAGTTTACCTGTTCTATGGGACCAAAGATTGCTTGGTTCAAGAGTGCAAAGATCTTAACAAGAAACTAGAGGTAAGTTGTGAACATAACCAAGAGTCGCTCGCGGATCTTTTTATACGGCGTCTGACGCGTTAATATATCTCTTCGGTGCGTCCAGGGCAATGGGCATGAACCCTGATTGGGAGCCTAGCGTTCCCTTTCCGCTCAGAGCCTGCCAAGTAATCGTGTTCGTTTTCACGCAGGTGGTCCCACCTCGGGGGCTGTGCTGACTTCTTGTGCTTTGTAACTGCAGCTGGAGCTGGATGGAGAGAGGGTAGAGCTGCCGAATTTGGAAGGAATCGTAGTGCTGAACATTGGCTACTGGGGAGGAGGCTGCCGATTATGGGAAGGGATGGGGGATGAGACGTATACCCCGTCAAGGTTCGTATAATGTAGACACTACATGGGGAGACCCATGGGGTGCCATTAACCAGTTTACTGCTTTTACATATTTGAATTATTCTGAACATACAGTAATAAGTACTGGTTTAAATATTAACACTGTGTGGTCAGACGCATTATTTGTTGACCTTTGATCCCAATGCAGGCATGACGACGGGCTCTTGGAAGTCGTAGGAGTCTATGGATCCTTCCACTGCGCTCAGATACAAGTGAAGCTGGCAAATCCAGTGCGTCTTGGGCAGGCGCACACTGTTCGGGTAAGCACCAACCCTTAAATGTGTGCAAGCAAAAGTGAGCGCACCCTGCTATGGTGCACTTTTGACACTTTCTAACCAGAAACGGCCTCATGCTTTGCATTAATAAATATGGGGAGCGTTGTGCTTGTTTTACAGCGTCTGCTATTTGGTTTTCCATCATTTATTTTTTTTCCTTTGACCGACAGCTGATTTTGAAAAGTTCCAAAATGCCAATGCAAGTGGACGGAGAGCCGTGGGCGCAGGGTCCTTGCACTGTCACCATAACCCACAAGACGCATGCAGTTATGTTGTATCACTCAGGTGAGCAAACGGACGACGATGCATCCAGCACGTCAGACCAAGAGCATCACACCGGCTCTGGGGGGAGCGAAGATGAGATGTAGGCAGCCGTACTAATGCCCCGTAGAAATTCACCCCTCCATCTGCATGAACCGTCGGCCTCTTCTGTAGCAGGCAGAGAAAGGGGTCTTTACCCGCTTTTGTCTGCCGCAAAGATTGGCTAGAAGTGTCCTTTTCTCCAAGCCATTTGAGGGGCCAATGTCCTTCTTCATCTCTCCTCTCCAGAGAAGAGAATTAGTTGTGTGCACTAAAGAAATCGCGCACTGGGCACAAGCATCACAGGGGCCCAGCGTAGTATATAGCGTATTTTTGTCTATGAAAAGTATAATATGAAGGTAAATCGGACCAACGATGTTAATTGGCACATGCCAGGTATAAGTGGAAGCCGTTTGCTATGCCGAGAACCCATCAGGAAATACAGAAACCGATCTGGTTCACGAAAGTGGCGCGCAGATATCCTTCGTCTAACACTGACCCGCCTGTCCATTCACTGTGCAAATGCTAGAATTGTTTAAGCAATGAAGACAAAAAAAGAAATATCTTTCGTCCACTCGGTGGGTCCGAAAGTGAAATCACTACTGTACCGAGATGAGAGATGAGAGCATGCGTTACGCAGGCTTGTTTCTGCGCATTCCATACCCTGCGCGTTCCGCTCCTACTGTTACTGCTAAATCCAGAGACCAGATGTTCTATCCTAGCGAGCCTGGGATTCCGGTCTAACGTTTATTCCGTTACCGCAACACACTGTTTACAACACAACCTGTCGCGTAGGATTGCTGCTTTGCTTGTACCGTGTTTTAACTCATTGTGTCTCTTAGATGGGCCTGTGGTTTACTTAGAGACTCTGTCCCGGGACATATTCCGTGCCACGTGCCTTTTAAATGTACGGTAGTGTCATGGAGTCAGGTGTTACAGCACAACGTGCCGGGCTTAGAGCCTTGTGTTAGTCTAGAATCCCTTCAAACGACGTGTAATAGTCTGTTGTAATTCAGCTAAAAATCTTCTTACAGCTATAGATCGAAAATGTCCCCACGCTGCGCATGTTTACATTAAAACATACATAGTCGTCTTGTACTAAAGGCTAAATTAGAGACCCCTTATTCCCCGAGTAGTTTTTTACAGCTATTTCCTTAACAAAATGAAAAATACATAGTCTCATGAAACAACTGTCCGCGATTCATCGGCCGGTAAGTTAAATAGATCGTAGAAATTAAAACGTAAAGCCAATTATTAACTCTTTCACAGCTGAGGCTCGTTTATCATTTTAAATGTGTGCGTTTGTGTAATAGATAAGATTTTTAATTTCTTTTTTTTTTTTTATACATAATTTACAAATGGCGATTAAGATGAGGTTGGGTTCAGGCGTCTGTCTCCTTGTATGTTTGGTAACGTTATAGCGCTCTAGCAAGATGGGAATCATTTTTACACGCAACAATTCCAGTCCATGTGCAAATATAACATTATTTAATGCTATAAACACTTAATTCCACTAGGGGGCGCTTGTCTGTCTCTTATGAATCTAATGTTTTGGGATTGCGTCGTGCGTTATGTCTATTTTTGTATGAAGTCCGGGAGAAAATCCCATATTTGATATCTTTTTGTTAACAAATGTTAAAGTGTTTCAGTTTTACTCGCATTGTTAACAGGAGACCCGCATTATCTTATAGTGAGCGCCCTCATATTCCACAGCGCTGTACAATTGACAAATATGTATTTGTGGTGACAGGGCCAGTTTATTAAATATATATGATTAATGCAGAATTATTTGGGGGTCTCTTTAACCCTCAGGCGTGCATTTTTTTAAGTTTCATAAATGCTTTTTTTTATTAAAGAGCCGTATATATATTTGTAATTTAAGTTATTAATAATATAATTCCCCAAATCATTCCATCCGCTGTGTGATACTGCAGTTTATGTAATCTAGATTGCAAGCCTGCGAGCCGAGCCCTCTTATCGGTTTGTCTTAGTTTGTCTATTCTAGTTTTTAGTCCCCAATTTGTGTAAGTGGATCATTCCGGATTATATATAATCAGAAGCCCGTCTTTGTGTACGGAATCGGTTAATTTATTGTTCGCAGGATCGTCACAGTTATTTCCCCTCCAGGGAAAATTCCGCTCGTAGAACTAGACAATTTAGTCAAAGTGCATTTTACCCCACGCCAGAATAATTTGGATAATCTCCAAATTATTACGACTTCTGTCGAAATAAATATGAAGCGTCGGCGTGGCCTTCAGCGTTATACAAAACATTAAGGCGTGAAGTAAGCTGATTTACAGTGCGCCTCGAGGCTGATACAACAAATATATATAAAACTATTATCTGTGGGAAAAAAGGACATTTTGATGTGATTGTGTGTATATGCACTGAATGTAAGGATACATATTTGTAACGTTTTTCTTTTTTTGTATTAACGTCGGCTTTATAGGTTTGGGGGCTCAGTAGGACGCGCTTAGAACATTTTATTGAATGCACTGTTGCCGTGAGCACTGTTTACATTAAATACACTGGCTAAAATATATTACACATGGGGATAGATACACTGCCTTTCAAAAGTTTGGGGTGCTGACATAAATTTGCCTCTTAAACTCGGATTAGCAAACACAACGTGCCATTGGAACACGGGAGTGATGGGAGTGATAAAGGGCCATTGGAACACGGGAGTGATGGGAGTGATAAAGGGCCATTGGAACACGGGAGTGATGGGAGTGATAAAGGGCCATTGGAACACGGGAGTGATGGGAGTGATAAAGGGCCATTGCAACACGGGAGTGATGGGAGTGATGAAGGGCCATTGGAACACAGGAGTGATGGGAGTGATAAAGGGCCATTGGAACACAAGGGTGATGGGAGTGATAAAGGGCCATTGGAACACAGGAGTGATGGGAGTGATAAAGAGTGATGAGCCGTTTCCAGCTACAATAGTCATATACAACAAAACAACCGCCTGCACTGGTTGTTTTGACCCATTTCATATTATTTCAATGGATACAATTTGAGTTTCAATGATAAGGAAATTGCTACGTGACCTCAAACTTTTGAAACGTGTGTGTGGGTGTATTTTTTATTCACAAACCCGTAGATCAGGAGAAACGGGTTCTTAATCCATTCATCTGTCCTTTTTGAGTTTTTACTTTCAGGAACAGATTCTAACAGCTTTTCACACACAGACATTGTTCAGTGAACCGAATCTAATTTGTGATCCTATATGTACCAAACCTGTTTGACTACAATTCTCAGCAGTCTGAGAATGTTGGGTATTTTTAGTCCTCTTGTGCTGTCCGTGGTTCCTTGATGTCGAAGGTTTGCATGTAGACTGTTTACAAAAAGTTCTATATGGAAGTTATTTAATTAGCAGCGGCAAATTAGTCCTCAACCAATCCCAATGTGGAAGTAATGGTAACTAAAACTCCCCCTTTATGAGTATATTTTGTAACCCTGAGGCTGATCAAGGATCTGCATTGTAAACATATCTGTAACACATGAAATCACATGGCAGGATTTTCATTCCATGTAAAATGCGATTAGAAGTATTTGGCCGCCATATCACTGTTTGAATTATTATGTTAACTTATTAATAAAGTCACGCTGTATTCTGAATGTATTTTTTTTTTTTTTAAAATAAAATTGCTTATTTATTCTATCATCCTTAATCTTGACTCCGTGTCATAAATATGTGTTTCCTGGTTTAATCTTTTTGCTACTATGTCTGTTGAAATGCCACATTGCTGTTGTGGCTAAACTATTGTTATTGGGGAAATATAAAAATAAGTTTTTTTTAAAAAAAAAATACATCATCTAATGAAAGGGACAGTCATACTAGTGGCTAGTAGTCTGATTGATAGACAAGACCCATCTACTGATGGGACTCTACAGTGGGCTGGGGTGTATCTCATCTAAAAGCCAATGCATAACATCGTATTACCTAGTGAGGAATCCCAAGTTATCCTTGGACATTCCATAGATCCGGATGATAAAACAACATGGAACTCCAAACCTATTAAGGACCCAAAGCTGTTAAGTGTGAGAGACTGAAAATAAAATGATGTAGAGTTAAGAAAAGGCAGATTTATATACATGTATGTTTAATAGACATCCTGAACTTTTTGTTTCTATACATGACCAAGTTAATCTTGTTCTGTTCTAATAAAATGAGGTCTCTTCTTATTTTGCCCTTTACTTTGAGTCTGAATCTATTGTGCTTTGCGTCCACGGTTGAATCCCTTTTGGAATAAGTAACAGAGTGATTTCTGATCAGGAAACAGATGTTTCCCTGATAGGACCGGGCTGGCTTCTTGGCAGCAGACTGACTCTGTGCACACATTGTGCTGTTACTGGGTGCAGGTCACGTCTCCAAGCCATTGAGGGACAGCATGCAGAGGCTGCACGTGGCGACTGTGTGCTGCACCCTGCTTGCACTGGCAGAGATTGGGGCTTTGGTCTGTGCCGGCGATTACTGCAGCTGGAGAGGCAAGTGAGCCCCCAATGCGTTTCATGCACAGAACTGACGAACAGTCTGGATCCAGTTTTCTCGCGTATCACGTCTCTGTTTTGTTTGCGCATTCATTTAATTATCTGTGTAAATATACATAAATGTAAATTTGATAAATTAACCCGTTTAAACATAAATACGTTTTTTCATAATAATGATAATAATAAATATATAATTGAAACAATAATACATTTCTTTTTCATGCAGCAAAGACACACAAATGTTCAGAAAATCTCTTTGAATACATGCAGCTATGTATAAAATATTTAAATAAAAAAAAAAGATAAGATATTAAATATTCATCTCACAAAATCACCTTTTATAATACGTTAAATAAATAAGAAAAGTACTTTGTTGGCTACATGAAACTTTATGAGTTCAATTTTATGAGTTTTGTTCAATTCACTTTAATTTTTGCAGTAAACCTGCCGAGCAGCAAGATATCTTAATACACACAAAAAAACATACAAATACTAACATCAAATACAAATCTCCTTAACCACTTTCATGACATTAGGATCGGTTGCTGTGCTTTGACATCTTTTAAGAGCTTGAAGTTAGCAGAGACTCCAAAAAACAGTAATGAAAGTTAATTGCGCAATAGCTTTTTTTCTATTCAGCCAACAAACCGAGGCAGACATTACCAATTGTATTGCCTTAAACAAACAAATATTATTGTTACAATCTTTGATAAACCTGTACTTTTATGAAGGTCGATGACCTAATAACGTTTTATAGCAGGGCAGACTTTTTTTTTATCTCTGTCTTAATTGTAGCAGTTAGAGGCACCATCAAGAACATAATCATGACACAGAGAGCCTCATGTCAAGGGTGGACGTCAGAGCTTTGAAGGTCTACAGGCAAAGGAATAACATATTTGAGTTGGACTATTCCACCGGCGAGTGGAGAGGACCAATCAGTACCCAGCTACGGTGTGAAGTCAAGAAGGGCGAGTTTCTCTTCGCCGGCAGAGAACACTTCGGGGACTCTTGGTTGGATTGTGCCCCACGGCTTAAAGACTTTCATCAGGTCTACCACGAAGCTAAAGTACAAAGAACTAACCCTTGTGAATTTCAGGTCAATTGACCTTCACTCATGAGTTTATTGGATAAGTCAATGAGAAACTGACCAAAGAAGAGTTCCCTGGCGAAGCTCAGACTTGGACTCCTAGGATAATAGTAAAACCATTGATGCAACTGTTACAACTGGGTCTGTACTGGAAAGGATGTTGTAATAAAATTAAAAGAAATATTTATATTTTAATATATATATTTAATTTATCAGTTGGGAATCAGGGATTCAGGCTCATAAAATATCTTGTCTCCTCCTAAAACCGGCTCCATGGAAAGATGGTTCCTCGGTTCCCTCTTAATAATTCAGGTTGAAATACGACACGAGTTCATCGAGTTTACCTTATTCCCGTAACAATGTTCTAGATAATTGCCCTCTGACCTTGTGGAATTATTTACCTCTCTCGGCTCACGAAAAGACAAGGAAACAATGTAACTGCAGCGTTCAAAATGTTTCATTTACTTTCCTGCACGTTCCTGATTTTCATCATTAATACTTTTTCTGCTGATCCTTTACAACTGTATTTATTTCTATGCCTATGGATTAGTTATTGACACTTAGAATGCATATAAATGTACAAACATATACTATATATATATATATATATATAACTGTATATATTGTATCCAGGTTATAGATTATATAGTAACAAATTCTTTGTGATGTGTAGCGATGATACCCATGAAGCTGTAGTATATGACGACGCTATACGTTAATATATAGAGCGCTGTACGTATAGGTTCGTGCTTAAAAATGTTATATTATTTATGAAAGATTCTAGGAAAAAAGTGCTTTTTCATGCAGAAGAAGAGGAATGCGACTGCCTGGAGTATGTTCGTAGCTAATTCATTAACTAAGGTCGTTGTGGTCCGCCAGCGAACTATAAAGCAGATGGCGCTGGGAGGAATTACAATACAATATAGATCGGAATTAGTTCGGAACAAATGAGTTCTGCTCGGCCAGAAGATAATTGAGATTCATGGCTAATTAGTCCCTTTTGTTAAGGAAGCTGTGTGACGAATAGCTCATTAACTGGGTCAGTTTGTTAGGGGGTCTTGGAGGGAGTCAGTGATCTCTGAGAGTTACTCTTTTGAAGAGACTTTCCGGTCTGGTAGACTTTCCTGCCCTTTAATGGAGTATGAGTGAGAGACAACTTAGAAGATTGACATGTTTAGTGAATAAGACCCACCTAACCACCTGCTCAGAGAAGGACACCCAAAATATATTACCCCTGCCTGCCTTCCTGCCTGTCTGCATTTCTTAACCTAAAGTTTCCTTTAGAATTCAAATTTTACTTGAAATAAAAAAATTTGTAAAAAATTTGCAAAGAAAATTTCAGCAAAAAAAAAAAAAATCAATATATTTACTACTATTATTATATATTATACTTCGTATCAGTTTTCACAATATTTGTGGATATATTTTATAAAATTCTTCCAAAAAATATATATTTACAAATTCAGGCATTAAGTATAGTAAAATTATTAATCAAAAAGGGTTACTTAAAAAAAGGAAAACGTTATTAATAATTTTAGTATTTTAGTTGATATATTAATAGAAAACATGATATTTTGTATATATTTTTTTTTATTATATTTGTCTTTTTATTTCTAAATGGAGAACCGATTGGGAAATGATATACAGACGAGTCTACCGGGTCACGAGGATAAATAATAATAAATAATAATAATAATAAATTATGCTCGGTATACTGGGTTAGAAATGCAGCCCCCTGGGAAACGTAATCCGGACAGATGCGGGGTCTGTCGCAAGTTTCGGGGGAACTCAATCAGATTTGGAGTCAATTAATTGACTTTTAACCCGTCTGCCTTTCAGACGATCTTTTGTGAGCCAGATTTCTTTTGTGATTGATTTAGCCAATTTGTTGCCAAAGATTTCTGGAAACTAGTAAGAATGATAACGAGAAATCAGCCAAAAATTTCAATTTTCAAAGAAAAAAAAATCTCGATTTTTTTTTTTTTTTTTTTTCTATTTTCTGGGGGAAAAGTTAGGATGAAGACACATTCATCACGTCCTAAAGGGCTGTGTGAGTGAGGTCTGAAGGACAGAGGTTCCTTAACATGGCTTTGAATGCAGCTCTATGGGATGAATTCTTTACGGATTCAACTGTTTTCACTAATTGTTTTTTTTAGATCTTCCTGATAGTGGGAGGCGGCGTTGGCCGGAAGACTAAGTCACTCAAGGTCTGAATCAATGTTCCAAGTGACACATCGATTATTTAAAGCGGTTCCTTGGCTACTCGATCCAATAGAAGATAAAACATATTTTAACAAAAAGTTTCCATTGTCCCTCTGAAGCGGAAAGGTCTTCTAATCAATGTGTGAATCTATTTAACCTGCAATAGAAGAACATTTATTCCCCGTCCGACATAGAAATTCTTCCAGGAGAACGAGGAAGTCCAATGCAAAAAAAATGCTGTATACAGTAATAACCCCCAGCTATGTATATAGTAATAACTCCCCAGTGCTGTATACAGTAATATAACCCCCAGTGCTGTATACAGTAATAACCCCCAGCACTGTATACCGTAATAACCCAGAGCACTGTACACAGTAACAACCCCTCAGTGATGTATACCCTTATAACCCCCAGCGCTGTATACAGTAATAACCCCCCAGCATTAAGAAAAACCTGGTTTTAGCTCATTTTGTTCCAATAAACTCCCTTTATCTGCAGACCGTTGCTGTCAGTCATGTGATATTTTGGGAAACCTTCCCAGCTCAAACACCACACTGAGCTGATGCTTTATGGCAATGTTAATGAAGTCCGTTCCTCCATAGACTTTCATTAGTCAGAGAGTCCAGCTTGGTGATTAAGACTGAGCCATCATATTGTTCCCGACTAGATTGCGGTCAGATAACAGAGCGAGAACAAATGGCTGACATGCAGCTGCCTGAAAACATTATATTATGGGGCAAAAACTACAACTGGTTTACCAAAAAAAAGCACAATATTTTTGAAAACGTATCTTTATCTGATAAAAAATATAAACAAAAAAACACATTTGTGGGATTTCCATGGTAAACATACCGGGTGCTACATCTACATCAATGCATAATCTCAACAGATAGAAATTCAATTTTACATCCACTTTAAAAAAAAATATATATGTAATGCACTAATTTTCAGCAGTTTTGTTTTGTAAACTAATATATGGAAAATTGCAAAACCCTTTTAAAAAAAAACTTTTTACAAAGTCAATAAATACATTTATGTAATATACATAAAAATCCTTTTCCTTTTTTTCTGTTTTAAGAAACAATAAAAGAACCAGGTGAATTCCCCTAATTTTAACTTTTCTATTTAATGACACTTATACTCCAATCCTTAGAATGCCAAGGGGAGGAATAAGTCGCACAGGTCAAGGGGGGGTACTGGGCAGACAGCAATAAAAATTGGAGATTTTAATTTATTTCCAAGTTTTTGCCACCGCGCACTCGCACTAACAATACTGGCCATACGCGCCTCGATCTATTGATGACAACCTGTTGTATCACAGGGGTTAACGTACGGAATGAAAGGTAATTGTTGTTTGCGAATAGGACCTGAGGACTGCTCATCAATACAATACTGGCCCAATATTAACCCCTTAAGGACAATGGGTGGTCCCTAAGCCCATTCAAAACGATGCATTTTGAGCCCGTACATTAAGGGGTTAACGGAAATGATATATAATGCTTATAACCATATGCAAAACAGTAAAAAAAAAGCCGCATTGACAAATCAAATCATTTTTGTAAGCCTATACAATGATACAATGTATAGCTATCTATATATTCTCTGCGAGACCAGTGTCTTAAAATAAAATTGTAACAAATAGAACATAAAGCATTCCTAGATTTGAGAGATATCTCTCTCTCTATATATATACACAGTGTATATATATATATATATATATATATACATATATATATATATACATTCCTACTGTTGCATACATTTTTAGTATTTTAGGTTAATGGCTTATCATCAGGTACAGCTCTGGTTCTGTGTTGGTTGAACAAAGCTTGTTAAAAATTTCATTATATACACAAGATTTATAAAATGAGGGTGATCCCACCAGGAGATCCTCGGAGTCTCTGATTTATGGTTCTCTGCCATGAAGAACGTGTATCAAACCATGGAAGGCTGGTGATCAGGAAGAGGTTCTCCCAAACGGACCTCCTCCTCACTGTCTACATGGCCAGGTTTATACACAGGAGTCCTCTTTTTTATCTGAAAAACAGAAGGTGAAAGGTCACACCTATGGCGAGGAAACTACCTTTGGTAGGAAGCATGTCAGCATTTGTCTTCTAGTCTTTTTTTTTTTTAGGGAAATGAGACTCTAGTTTAACGGATTTGGTAATTTGAGGGAAATTTTGTATCTAAAAAAATTAAAATGAACAATCCAGCTTCACCAAATGCTCCAAGAGAAGACAAGACATTGTATCCATCGACGGACAACCACTGATCATTCTATGTATTCTATGTATTGTTATAAATAGTAACTCTTGCCTCCGATTCTATAATTTACCTTATGAGACATTGCAGCCAAGACGCCCATCACGAGGAGAAGCGCAACGGCCAAAAAGACCCACCAATACGCCTTCCGTGGTGTCTCAACTATATGGTCTACTACCTCTGAAGACGCTGCTTGGCCTATAAAATAAGCAAAAAAAACCCCTGAATTTTCTCCTGAATAAGGTGGGTGCGAACAGAACATATATAAATTTATAGAATGCTTAAACATCATCATAATAATAAAAAATATAATTAAAAAATATTAGAATATTAGAATAAGAATTAAATATGAAAGTGTCACCTGACAACATTGTATCAACCAAAGACCTAATCATCTATTTCCAAAAAATGTGGCCATCATGTATTTTTCAACAAGTCTTTGTAAAAGATCCAGAAAAGCAGAACCATCGGATTTTATCTATGTGTCTGTCCGCAGGGACCCTAACTCACCTGTCACTTCTACATCAGTCTTACATTCGTCTGGCTTTATCAAGTCTCTGTCGTCTTCAACCTCAATCCGAAACCCGTAAGTTCCTGATTTCTCCACGTTGTACAGAACAAGCGTTAAAGAACTGTTTTCCCTGTTAAACAATAACGTTGCATTTTCGTTGCTTTCCATCTTCCTTTCGGTTCCTTCCAAAGCAATAATGACATTCGAATTGTTTTTTTCAAACATGTTGTCTTTGATGATGTCCCACCTTCGAGCTTTGATACTTGATGGGTTAGAGATGTTGTAACACGTGATGCTTGCATTGCCACCTTTACTGACTCTCACGTTAGCACGACAATCACAAGGTAAGAACCCTGAAAACAGAAAGAAATATTGGACTTAATGGACCAGAGTGTGTAGAGTAAGCTGAAGAGTCACATGATCTAAAGGGTATCTAAAGCTATTAGAGTATTGAAGATGTCCAATGTCCAAAGAGTGGGAAACCAAACCCAACAGGAATGGACTGATGGACAAGAGGACTGATTTATTGTCTATCCTGTTTTCTCCACTTGCTACATCCCCACCTAGCCTATCACATGTTTATTTGTTGACTTTTTAAAGGTGGCTTTCCATCATTAGCAGATATTGCAGTAAGATAGACGCCATTCCCGTCTGCCAATACATGTTTCATCCATGTCCACTCCTAGGAATCTCCAGAGCATCCATGGACATTATCCAGTAGATGTTCTAGAAAGGATAGTACTCAACAAACCTCACAAACAAACATGGGTATGTCTAACCCTTAGCTCTTAGATTTAGGTTCTAGGGGCTCTTGGCATGTTAAAGCCAACGTAACCAGAACTTTAACCCGGAACACACCAACGGCAGACCAGGAGCGAGTGCTCAAAAGTAGATTGTATAGGGTGGCGTTCCATATGACATACCCTATACTGCAGCTCGATATACTGTAGTATCGGGTATAGAGATAAAAGTCCGACTGGGAATCACAACAAGACTTTAGAATATGAACAGTAAGGTGGACAACGTTCCTTCATTGTCTCTCTACAAAGAGATTGTTCACAGCTGTTTTCACATATAGAGGAACTTATACAAAAAGGAGACCAGATACATTGTAACAATAACCCCTATAATACTGCCGAGATCATCCATATCCTCTAGATTGTAAACTCGAATATGATGGAGCTATACAGTATAAAACAATAAATAATAATAATAATAATAATAATATCCCAAAGAATTAATCGGTACGTACCTGATGTGCTTGCGCTGATGGGGTTTTTTGTCAAACTGGAACAAACCGCTATAAAGCAGGTGCAAAGAATCGAAAGCAGTATCATTATTTCTGATCGTGAAGACGATGACTTCAAGAAATTTCAAATTTGGAGTCTGGGGGACAAAAAAAGAAAGGAAATAGAGATTTTATGTGTTACAAAAATGTAAAAAAAAAGTTACAATTTAGCATTGATTAAAGATATTTTCTCACTAAAAACTTATTTTTTAACTTGTCCGACAAATCTTTGATTTTTAGAATTTCCCAGCAGATATGATCCAAACCGGCCCAAGGGTCGTCCAAACGGTTTTTGTGATTTTATTTTAATATAATATATTATTATTATTATATTATTTTAATTTAATGTATTAAAATATTTTAGTCCATGAATATAATGACGGAAATTTGAGATTGTTAGAAAAATAATCTTAATTTTAATCATAAAACCCAAGAAAGACTGAACAATACCCAAATATAAGGTGCCTTGAGTCTTGGACTAGGTCAGGCCAGGACACAAAGGAAGGGACTTGATGGCATTTTACTTTTAATATCCTGTTATTGTTAAAAAAAAAAATAAAGCAAAAAAAAAATAAAAAGCAAAAAAAAGCAAAAGTGAACTATAACGTCGATTAACGACAAAGTCCAGAAAAGGGGAAATTCACTATCCTCCGCCAAGGATCTGCGATAGCGCGGAACAAAAACAAAAACATCTCTCCTTATGAGAACTCTAACTTGTCGTGACGCGATTGAGCTTTCAATAAGAAAAATAATTGGGTTGGTTTGTCTATGTCAGAAAGAAACTTGCTCGCAAAATACTTTAGATTACACCTGCAGAAAAAGAAGAAATGACCTTAAGGGGTTAATATATGTTCTGAAGAGCATGTTTTTCACCTATAGGTATCAGGAGCTGCTTTGCAAGATGTATAGGACAAGTTTGTAGCTTTTAAAGCCCCTGGAGCTCAATTATGAGAGAGCCGGGAGAAAAGTTAATTATTGCAGATCTGAAGCCGGCTGCTTGGATAGAAACAACATTTCTACTCATGTTAGGCGTAAAAAAACCCCATACCCCGGGGTAAATGAAGTTAGAAAAAAACAAAATGTAAATGCTGAAATTAAATCCTTTTGTGTGCTCGGTATATCGACGACGTAAATAGGATCTCTATTCAGAGATCTTGTATCGACAGAGGATTCTCAATCCAAAGCACTAAAACCCCCATCACCCCAACGCTATCTATAGTATAGAAATTCACGACTGTGAAAAACTTTGGGGTGACTTAGAAACTTCCTTGTTTTTGAAAGAAAAGCACATTTTGTCCATTAAAATAACATGAAATGGATCGGAAATCCAGTGCAGACGGACTATTGTAGCTGGAAACGGACGATTTTTAATGGAATCTCTTCATAGGCGTACAGAGACCCTTTATCACTCCCATCACTCCTGTGTTCCAATGGCCCTTTATCACTCCCATCACTCCTGTGTTCCAATGGCCCTTTATCACTCCCATCACTCCTGTGTTCCAATGGCCCTTTATCACTCCCATCACTCCTGTGTTCCAATGGCCCTTTATCACTCCCATCACTCCTGTGTTCCAATGGCCCTCTATCACTCCCATCACTCCTGTGTTCCAATGGCCCGTTATCACTCCCATCACTCCTGTGTTCCAATGGCCCGTTATCACTCCCATCACTCCTGTGTTCCAATGGCCCGTTATCACTCCCATCACTCCTGTGTTCCAATGGCCCGTTATCACTCTTTTATGGCTAATTGATGGTTAGAAAACTCTTTTGTAATTATGTTACAGCCAGAAAACAGCTCGGTGACCCCAGACTTTGCGTTGTGTTTATGGAATGCATGTAGATCACAGTAACCGGAGACAATTGTCTGCAGCCACTCGTGCGAGACAACACTTTCCATCATCACTAAAACCTGCTCCCTGCTTAGCGAACGTCCCCAGAACAAACCTCACAGCTTTGTGTATGAAGATAAGGAACTGAGAGACAAGGGGTGACGGCCACAATATATACCCCACTTAGTAATACACCATGGCGAGTGTATACAGAAACATGAAGGCAGACCGGCCCCCGGCCCCCGTCTAGTCCCCCGTTTCTCCTGCTGTAAAGACTCAAACATTAATCAATCGTCGGTCTCGTCTTAGGAGCTTTATGTCTATCCCATGCATATTTAAATTCCCTCAGCGTATTAGCCTCTACCACTTCTACTGGGAAGCTGCTCCACGTATCCACCACTTTCTCAGTAAAGTAAAGCTTCTCTACATTCCATCAAAGCCTCTGACTTAGTTTTAGATTGGGTCCTCTTATTGTAACATTCCTCCTCCTTTTTTTTTGTAAGATAATGTTTGGTCTTCTTTCTAAGTCCTGATCTATCGTGCTATGCGTGATGAGAGTTGTAGCCAGACGATCTTGGTTTGGTCGTAACGGAAGTAGTAGCCTACGGCAGCCAACCTGTTTGGGCTTACAGGTTAAGTTATCTTTGATTTCTGCCGAAGCGACAGCATTACCTGAGGCGGTTTTCTTAGGAGCACGGCAGATTTGGGGTAAAAAAAACTAACTTGACAAGAACATGTGACTACGGGATGAAATCAGTTACAGGAAAAGAAAAGTCCTTTGCAAGGAAAAAAAAAATCATAGTTCAGACCCTGCTTTAGATTTTAAGTGAATGAAAATTATGCATTAAAGATTTTAGCAGGAAAGTGAAAAACGTGCACAAATAATAAATATAAACGCAGTTATAGAGGCAGAAAAATATAAAATATTTAAACATACGAATCAGTTATCAAAAAGCTACTATCTGGGGTTTCACGGTTCAGTTCTATCGATAATATAAATATGAAATAAATGCTTTTAATGCAGGGAGCCAGGCGCCTGCAGAAGTTGGATCGACCGCCTGTTTTTGGGGTTAGAAAGTGGTGAAGAAAGTCTGTGGGCTTTATTCACTAAACTGGGAGTTTGCAGAATTTAAAACTCTGGCTACATAATTACTTTTAGAAACAAGGCATTCGGGAAGAGACCCGGGAGAGGGTAAAACGCATGCAAAATCAGTTCCCTAAAGTCCAGCATTTTAGAGAAGAACGAGCAGACCGAGGCCGACCTCACGTGCAAAAACAATAACAAACAATTACTAGAAAACAAATAACCCAGCAACAATCCAGAGAAAGAAACATAACCTGAAAGAGAGCGACAAAGACAAAGAAAAAGAAAAAGAGACAGAGAGAGAAAAAGAAAAAAGGAGAAAGAGCGAGACAAAACTTCTAACGCAACCGAGATCGCTGGGAATGACCCATTAACCCTTCTATATCCGATAACATTAAATTACAAACACAGAGCTGATATCTGCCCTCCTCGGCTGACCACAGCAGACCTCGGAGACCCAGAGACAGCTGATCTCCCGTATCAGACAGAAACAGAGTGTAACGTTACCCCAGACTGCTCTCCACGCGTGACAGCTTCGCACTGACACACGAAGCAGCACGAACGCCTGATATGTAAACTTCGGAGGGAACTTTCACTTTCCGTTTTCAGGTTGTGTGAGGGAACTTCCAGGGATCCTCTCTAGATCATCTCTACGTTCATAAAACACGGACATTCGCGCTGTCCCCCGAAATACCACCTTGGTCTAGAAAAATACATGTGAAGAATGTGAAGAATGGCGCTTGCGGTGAATACGCTTTGGTTTGAGGATAATTAAAATGTAATTTTATAATCACGGCAGATGCAGATATAATTTAACGAGCTTCACGCGGTCTGACAATATCATTGGCGATACACTGGATGGAGTGCATGCATTTATTACAAATGGCTGATTCCTTGGCCATCTGGGTCTCTCAGGGTGAGGGTGTGGATCATACAGGTTGCCATCTGAGGAGGGATGATCCCAGTGGCGTGAGATGGGGTGGGAAGGGGCAGTAGTAGAGTTTCGTAGTGTCTCCAAATGATCAGATTCACAGCAAATGATGCCAACAGGAAGGTGGCAATTACTTTCCAAGGAACCACACCTGTAGAGAAGGTACAATTAAAGCTCAGGTCAAGCTTGAGTTGAGTTTCATGCCTCGAAACCTGTTATCTAACCACAACCACAAGCGTCAAGCCAAGCAAACTCACCTGGGTCCATCTCTGAGGCAAGAGTAGGCTACGGATTGACAACCCTGTGACAGGGCCAGACAGGTCCACTCGTTTATCAATAGACTACACAAATCTTAATGGATATAAGACTATTGCAAGGAGTGATGGGGTCCCTCGCATGGTGGCTTATGGTAAAGTCTCATGAGAAGGGGAGTAAAGAGAGTCTTCTTCACCCTTAAGCCCTGTACTTTGTATGGAGTCCACAATCCAGGCAGTTTAATGTGCGCTGAAATTGGCCAGTTGCCCAGTTGGGCTTCCTTGGCTAAACTCAGCGTCTGACAGATCACGGCATCCATCTGTATAGCAATAGAGACTCGAAATGGTTTCCGGTGAAGCCTCCTCATGAACCAGACTGCCGAAGGTCAGTGCTGGGCTATCGAGCATCTCAGTGAAGCGTCGGGGTCTATGGGAAAACAGCATATCGCAGATGGACTTAATTTATTTATTTTCGCAAACAGGAAAAGGACAACGAACGATTCCAATCATTAAAAGGCTGACAGAACACTGCTGTTTGTCTCAACATTCCACTAGAAGAAGCTACAATATTTTTAAGAGGCATCAAAAAAAATGATCAAACGGTTTGGTAGAACTTTGAATTTGTTCCGGTTGACTTTGATAAAATCAAGCAATCCGTATATATGCGTGACTTCAATGAAATGGATTTAATAGGGAAATAGAATGCTCCGTTGTGCTTTGCTTCCCTGAGTTCGCTTACCCAACAAGCAGTGGGCTCAAGAGAGGAGAGTCACCATCTAAAATATTCCAATACATGGGAGGTTTTCTTACCCCCTAAATATTAATGGGATATTTATTGATCTTCTTTTCCAGGCGTGGATTCGTGTTCTGAGTTGGTGGTCCGAGGTGTGAAAATCAATGGGTTAAATAAAGCCCAGATATGAAAAACAAATAAAAATTTCTCCCACACTTAAAAATGAAGGTAATGCGCCCTGGAAATCACCATATTTTTAAAAACAACTCAAAAATTAAGCAACATGGGTGAGCAGGTTGGGTGACCTTCTAGACGCGATGCGGTTGCCAATTTTTTTTATTGCTTTTCAGCCGAAAAGTTTAAAAATCCAAACATTACTTTTTTTTTAAAGAAAGATAACTTAGCTTTGAACCAAGAATTTTGTATTAAAAATTGCTTTTAGGGCCGTAGAACCCTGCGATCCCCTCATACCCAGCAAACATTCTGACCTCCTAGAAAACAGGGGCATCAGGGGAGAAGAGGGGGCATCGTGGGTGGAGGGGGGATCTCCCAGCCTCTTTATTTTGAATCATTCGGCCTTAATTGTTAGAATTTTCAAAGTTATTTTAAGGGCAGCGCAATTGCTTCACAAGTTAATCGTTAATAGCCTGTTATGCCGTGTCCTCCCCCTTATGTATTAACTGAAAAATAGATAAACATGTCAGCTAATTGCCTCCTCTTCATCATTAGCCACCAAAACCCTCTGCGACCTTACTTGGGTCAACATTTTCACATTCAAGCTTAATAAGTTACGTTTAGGAAACATTCTGCGTGATTTCAGAAAGGCCCACGGTTTCCAGAGCACTTTTGGAGTTACAGGCGAAGGCATGCAAATACGAATTTCTCACTCATAGGTCCATCGGCCCCCCCTGTTACTTTATTCATAGGACAGGGTTTATAATTCAGGAGCCCGAGCGTTTCACCTACATACGCCTGTTCCCATCTTGTTAGATCTCGTTGGTGCCGCGCACGGATTAGTAGACAAGGCCCTTTTTTAAAGGCATATGAAACCCACTGAAAGCAGTCCCGTAAATGCTGGCTGAAATCTTCCTGGCTGAAAATTCCCTCCTTAGCTGTACTTTGCTTTGCAGTAAAACATATAAAGATTCCCAGCGACCCAGGAAGCTCCATTTAACCCTTCCTCGCCACCTTCCTTATCACAGCATTTGTTCTTAAAGCTGCATAGATGTATATGTTCAGGAAGTCTTGGAGGAAAGATATCATACAATGTTTATCACAGACAATCACGGTCTTTGTTGAGGAAATCCCTGTCTATAAAAAATGTTGTTTTTTGAAGATATCAAGAACAGTTTATTAATAATTCATGTTTGAAGAACAACAGGAAATGTCGAAGCATATATTTTTATAGTACAAAAAATCACAATGTATATATAAATGGAATATGATATATACAGACACCAGTGATGATGATTTACTTTTCCAGGACAGAAATAGAAAAAGCAGAGGTTAAAAAAAATGAATTAACACAAAATGGTTTCACTTCATTAAATGTAGACATTGGTGGATGCCGTGGGATCTTTCTGTAAAAAGAGAATACAAAGAGAGTCGTTAACACCCGAGAATCTGGAGTCTAAAGCATTGGGGGTAAGAATGGGGACAGTCAAGTCCACGGTCTCAAACGAACTGCTCCAGTATGATGTCATCATGATGTAACTGATGACTATAGACTCAAAAAGACAGCACTCAGAATGCTCTTCTGGCCAGACATGGAATTGAAAATAACAGTAATAAGGTCTTCTGGATCAAAGCTAGCTGTCCACCCCAGGCCAGAAACCATATGACCGATGTCATTTATATGACTTGGGATATGACATCATATCCAGGCGCTAGTCACTATCCCCAGCCTCCATATTGTAAAATCCACAGACGGGGAGATCAGAGATCTCCCCGTTTCACCAGTTCAGAGCCGTTTTACAGGGTCTTCTAAACTCACCATAGACTGGTCCTTCTCTTCCGGTCCTATCAGCGGCCCCTGGGAAGTTCTGCGCTCTACAAGAATGTATAATATCTGTTACAATTGTATCTTTAAACGGTGACGCGTATACTGTCCATTCCAACTGTTTCAAGCCAACATTGGTCATAGGGGAAAAAAATGAAATGCAAAGAATGAACAAACTGTTAAAAAAAAAACAAAAAAAAAGCTAATTTGTCTTGTGGTCAAAGTAGAACTTCCTGGAATGTAAAGTGAGTTTTACTTAAAGCTTCAGGACGGTCTTCGATTCAGATACATATTTAATTCTCCGCGGGCTTTCCACCAAGAAGACATCAGGCTGCAACGGAAAACATTTGGCTGCTTCCTGATACCACCAACACCCAAATACTGACATTTTGACTCTCACCTCTGAACCCAGCAGAGGACATAGAAATTCTGCGAGAGCGACATTTATACCAGACAAACGCTGGAATCCCCACGAGTGCAACGGCAGGAACGGGGAGGATCGTTTGGACTGCGACTGGTTTCTTCTTTCCATCGTACGAAGCAAGCTGATGATCTGAAAGGAAATCGATCAGAAAGGATTGGGCTCTTCCTTGATCAAGGATAGAACGAACCATGTTTAACTCTTTTGGTAACATTGTTTCCCTACGCTTATCCGAATGTAGGACACTCAAGAGTTCAATGAGGGCTACACTTGGGATCACAGCTTGGGGAAACTAAGTGAGGGTCTAGGAAGCTTCCTCACTTCTCCTGGGAGCTTTTTATGGAGAATCAGTGAGACGGATCATTAGTGAATGAGTCCCACCAGGAGAAAGGCTGAGCTGGTCTTTAGATAAAGCTTCATCTAGGCGCTATGGAACTTGATGGCGCTATCTAAAACAATCAATAATAATCAATCATAATAATTCGCAACTAACCATCGCTATAGTTGGTGCATGACTGCTTCTCTAAGTGACCATCGCCGTCCACAACAACGCAGCACATCGGTCTGGTCCGGTTAGACGGGTGTAGAGAGCTGTAGGTTCGGAATTTGCCTTCGAGTGGCTCCTCGTCCGTGCCTGTATGTTCCATTACGCCTGCGGAGGACCAGGATATTTGCACCGGTCTGGAGCTGTTGACCTCGCATATTAAATCTCCGCTTTCTCTGAAATTAATTATAGGGTCACAGACACCTGGAAAAAACAAAGTATGGAGGACGTTTACAAAAAAATGAAGAAATACAGGCGTGGCAAACCCAACTTTCTCGGCAAACTTACCAACAACGCTGAAACGGATGACCGCCTTCCTATGCCCGGCTCGAGAGCTGAAAGCCAGAATGAATTCGCCTGCCTCGGAAAAGGTGGCATTGATTATATTGATTGTCACCGCCATCCCCGTCACCTCCACGGAAACCTTTCCTTCCGGGCTGTTCTCAGTATGTTCCCCGCCGTTATTAAAGTCGAAGTCGATGGATTTGTCGCTGCCCCATTTCACGTTGAGATGTTCCAGCTTCTTGGTAAACTTGCAGGTTCCGCTCACCGTCTCTCCACATTGAGCCGTTATAGATTTTTCACAAGAAACCTGAATAACCGGGGAGAAAAAAAATCCTTCTCCATCCTCCATTACAACTTTCCGGGCCTTCTCTTTCGCTAATTTCCTTCCATCTCATCCATCTGCCTTCTCTTTTCTATTCTCCTCTAATCTCCATTCTCTATGCTTCAGCCCCCCCCCCATGTCTGTCCTCCATTCTTTCTCCAACCAGGCTTCCATTCCAACCCTTCCTATCTGTTTTCTCCTGACATCAATTCCATGGCTTCTTCCCCCCACCACCTTTCCAAGGATTCCTAACTTCCCCTCTGGCTTTCTTCGCAAATTCTAGGAGACATCTCTAGCCTAATCCTTGGATGGCCAACTCACCCTGAGTGCTCACTCCCGGCAGGATGGACAGCAACACTAAGCAAGAGAGGGCTCCATGCATGCGATCCATTTCAATAACGTCGGGGAGACTGAAAAGAAATTGTGCAGCCGGTAAAGTTGCTGATGATGGGAAATTTTAACCGGTTGCCCCCCCAAAAAAACCTCAAAAACATTCTACCGATATCTTTAATCCACCTAAACAGTTTAGTTTTTGGAATATGTAAATTTCTGGGGTGATTTTGGGCAGGTTTGGATCTGCTTTGTGTCATACGCCCACGCAGACGTTCTGATGAAACATGGCAGGTTCTTGCTTGAAATTAGGGAACAAACCTCAGCTAAACAAAACCCAGCAGGTTCTCGCTTCAGATCGGGGCTCCGGTTCCCTCAACGAAACCTCAACGAGAACAAAATAGAGAAATGTACAGGAATCGCCGGAACGTCTGTAATCAAAACAACGTTAAGAGACCTTCATAAATCTTGAACGGTGAGCCTTGTTTTAAAAACATTTTTACAGTTAACACATTTTTTTCCCCAGACGCTTGGTATTTAACCCACGCATTTTACCCCCACAGGCGTTATGTTTAAGAAGTTGGGTTCCTGGGTATAATGCGACAAGGAAATATTGGCAAGTACCCTGCGGCTGTTGTGTTATGGAAAGAATCCGGATCCTGCGCATGTTATTGACATACAAGGGAAAACTGCCCCGGGTCTGTGTAAATTAAACTATTGCTACTTTATTTAACCGTTTATGTCATAAATACATTTCTGACATATTATTACCCTGGCAGATTCCATACGCTTTTTTTTTTTTTTTTACCAAATCATGTACTTTTGGCAGACGAAAGACCGGAAGAACCTTAAATTTCTTACAGCTGTAGTTTAATTATGGCCAAGTAGATTCTCCAGTTTTTTTTATTAATGGGGCAGAGTAAGGTGATGGAGAAACCCCAAAGGTACCAAAGGTACAATCTTCCGATCACCCTCAACCTTAATTCCCCATCCTACGCAGGCCCTTATACCCTAAAGCTTCAACCCAAAATCGCAATACAATTTTGGGTTGACCCCACAACAGGTAGATATTGTTTATTGACCCCAATAAATGGGGCATCCATCACCCCTAATCCATAGGGCCAGCAGAAAATGTTCTAGTGGTGGGGCGAAGAACCAAAGAACCAGAAGAGGTGAGCCAAGGGCTGGAGACGTCCTGAAGTACGAATGTTCTAAATGTTCTCCTGGATCTGGATCTTCTAGTCCTTCTAGTAATTGGGTGAAAAACCCAGAAAAAAAATCCTAATAGGGTAACGGGGTAAATTCTGCTTCTTCTCCTATCCTGAAGATGAAATTGGTTTATTATAGAAGGTCACACACATTCCATAATGACTTTCCTCTCATCTGCGTTCTGTTTGCAGGTTTACGATGTACGCGCAGACTTTCCCCCGATTTGTTCTATTTTTACACTTTGTTGGTTACATCACACGAGCCGTACTTGAAATCGCAGACTAAATAAAAGCCCCAGGATGGTTCCCAGCACGGGTGCTGCGGCTGCGATGTGTTTTTTGTGCAACGAGAAAGTATCTGACATGGCTCTTAGAGAAGATTGCAACATTCACACAATGTGGTCACATGATCCCCTGCGGGTAAAGCAATTGTGTCAAAACACGCAGGGTTGTGCAGCCTCGTTGCCGCCTGCCTCCAAGGCTCCGTTTCACGGCTTCCGTTGTCCTCGGCGTAGAGTGCCATAGGGGCAGTAAGGGCACTTGTAGAGTACAGGGGCTTTCAAAGCCGTCTATAGAGCCCCTGCATGCTCTGTAAATGGGCTGGTTAGGGATATCAGGGATAGTAATTGCCCCCTGGTTTTGTGGTGGTGAGGGCTGCCACCCCCATGGATCAGCCTTGGCCAGAATACCCCAAGATGGGGTAATTGTAAAAACGCTGGATGTAAGGATTTATGTTATGCTGGCACAAGGTTTAAAACAAATCCCATTGATATGGCAATCGGAGTAATGATCCAATCAGCTGTTCGATTGGCCAATAGGGTGAGAACTCTTATTTGAATCTTCCCACCGCGATAGCCTTTTATATTGCCCTGGGTATCCGCAGCTGCCCCTGCCCAGAGGCATTTTCTCATATCTGAGTAACAGAGTAAGTTCCCGACATCGATTATTCGATAATTTGATTATACAAGATTACCGCGAGTGTCTCTTTTTTATGAGAAAACTTTGTATCTCTCCGAAAATGAGCTGGGGAGCTCCTACAACATTTATTACCCCACCATTTAAACCCAGCCGTCGTTTCTGCCCTCACCCCAGTGTACACCTTGTGAGACTTTGCACCCTGCATGTCTCTTTATTATGATTATTGTTCTCGTTGTTGACATGCGAGGGCAGGAAGATTATGCATTTCGCAACCCCAGCCAAGAGTAAACAATCGATGTTAATGTTGCGATTGGCAGATAAAAACGCTGTCAGCGGATTCACAATGTGATAACATGTTAGGACGCTAGAAGCAAATAGGAGAGGGAGAAACCCTGACGTACATGAATGGGTTAAATACTCCAACTGTTTCCAAATAGGAGAAGTTCACAGTATAAAATCATAAGGTGGTAAATAAGTGGATCAGCCTTCCAGCGGAAGTAGTAGATGCTAATCCAGAGTGGCAATTGAAGTCTGCATTGGACAGACATATGGCTATCCTAGGATCTTATCAGCTGACAAAGTTTGTGTTTTCATGACTCACCTGTCCCGTGCTTAGAATCTACATCCTCACGCCTAGTTCTGTGTTAGTAAATATCAGGATTGAATTAACATGGAATAATCATCATGCAAATAAAGTCAGAGACGGCTCCCCATTGGGGTGTGCCCAGCGTTCCAGACACATTAATTATCAAGCCGATGCACCGACTTTTCACCATCTCAGCAGGCATAACCCCTAACCCAGTGTGAACTTCGGCCAAAATGCCAAAGCTGCCGTGACATCCAATCAGAGAGGAGGACCTCACCAAAAGCTCCAACTGAGGATGTCACTGCAAACACCACCTTATTGCCCACAGTTCACCTCAGGGCAAAATGACGACGCTTGCAGTGACGTCCTCTCCCTCGATTGGAGGAACTAGAGAGGACGTAGATCTGCCGTAGCTCCACCATTTTGGTGGACGTTGCCTTGTTATGTCCGAAGATGCAGAAGAAGAAAGAAGATACCCTTAAGGATGGAAGATAGAATAGAGAAGAGAAGGGAGAAGAAGAAGAAGCAGAAGTGGTTGGCAGAGAACGTAGGGAAACATTCGAAGAGTGTGAGAGAGAGAATGAGAGTTAGAGAGAGAGAGAATGAGAGTGTGAGAGAAAATGAAAGTATGAGAGAGAATGAGAGTGTGAGAGAGAATGAGAGTGTGAGAGAATGAGTGAAAGTGAATGTGGCCACCAGGCCACGAATTCCTTTCACAATTAAAAATGAACCTCCTCTTTACCCCCTGAATGTTAGCAGATGTATAGATGTTTTTATACCCATTTACATGCACATGTTACTATGGATACACAATAAACATTTAAATTATTATTTTTTTTTTTAATGAAATTAGTTTAAAAAGGACTCCATGTCATATATTGCCAAAATAATAATAATAAAAAGGGATTATTGAAAAGCTAATAAAAATGTATACAACACAATGTAGCAAGAAAAAAAGTTGTTGTGTCCTAAATAAGATTTTTATTATTATTTATTGATTTATATAGTGCCATCATATTCCAGAGTGCTGTACAATGGGTAAAGAAGACATAACAAGCAGCGCATCACATAACAATTTTAATTTACAGAAACAAAAGTTAAACAAATTTAAATAATATTATTAATTGCAATAGATTGTAAGCTCACAAGATTAGGGCCCCTGATATGCGCATGAGCGTGTTAGAATAGAAAAGCTTATCGTGACTTTACCTACTTGGAGGAGTCTGGCCTTGGATTTTTTGACCTTCGGGTCCAATCTCTCACATTTTTTTTTTTGGTGGAAACCAAATTGCCATAAGTTGTCCAGGAGGAGAATACGCCAAGAAATGCGGATTTCCGACACTTGCTTTCGCTTTTGGGAATGGTTGATGCTCCTGGTCATTGACACCATGCCTGCTTGGGGAAAAATGTGCCAGTTGGTTCCTATCACGCTTAGGGTCATGTTTGGGAACCTCACGTCATTTTTAACTATTAGTTATTAGTAGTGGTTTCTTTTTGTGCTCCTGGTAAAGGTTAATGCTTAGGGGGCATTGAGAAGATATTTCTGCAGGCAGGGTGCTGGGTGTATAGCGAGGGGTATTAGTAGCGGGAAGAGCGAGGAGGTTCTGCTGCTTTTCAGATCTCTGGTTAGACGTCGACTACAGTATTGGGGGCAGTTGGAATGGAAGGATGTTTTACTTTATAGAGATGGTGGTAGAAGTGGTAGAGGGTAATACAGTGAGGGTATTAAACATGCATGGGGTAGACATACGGCTCCTGAATCTAAGACAAGACCAACGACTAGACGGGGGCCACGTGGTTCTTAAAAGAAAATCTTTACGTTTTCCTATAGTGGAAAGAAAACAACAAATTCCACTTTCTAAGAAGAATAACATGTGGTTGCAGGCTGCCGCGTTTACTGACATGTTAATCCTGCTCTAGTAAGGACATTTTCCTGCCTCTCGGTTGTGTTCACGAGAAATGTTGTTTATTTTACGACACGTAATGAGTTTCGCGTGAAAAAAGTGTGCCAAAGTGCATGAAAACGGAACGTCCGCGTTAACCCTCATTATAGAGATTCTTTTTACTGCGTTTAAACCACCCCCCACGGTCTTAGAAGAGTAGGGTTGATGAGTAACTAATATGATAGCTAATAGCGTATAACTTCTAGAATGTCCCAGTTTAGAATCTAGGTTTTACAATTGAAGGTTAATGTATATATTCTAGTAAAAAAATGATGTGGTTTCCATAGCAACTAGTGCTCCGTTTTCGCTTATTGCCCTGCTTTTTACACTATTATGTTAGAATTCATTTCCGTTTGATGAGACAAATCGTTGAAATCCTCTTTACTTGGTTTACTTGGAAAAAGATTTGCTATTAGGGACTGTCCTTCAAAATCCAGGATGCATGGGTGCTAATATTTAAAATTAAAAAATTTAACTTTCTCATTTTGGTCCTAAATGGTAAATAATAATAAAACTGAATATACTTAAACAAGTGCCTATTGGAACCCCGAAAAATTGCCCTCCCCCCAAAAATGTAATATTATATAAAATATTACGAATCAGTTTATCACACAAATATCATTTCATTAATAAATACTCATAATTAACATTTTTTACATTTTTTAATTAATGACATTTTATAGTAGTTTTTTTAGATTCTGCATATTAAAGGAGAAATTTTAATTGTAAATTTAAATCTGACTTCTGACAAAGATTTGCTAAAAGAATTTTGAAACAAAATAATTACATCTGTGAAAAAACCAAAACAAAAAAACCCCAATAAATTCATATTTTTTTCATGAATTAACCCGAGTAGACTGCAGACATTATAGAAACTTCTTTATTGCTACGGTTCAACATTAACCACATGATATGGGATAATTCCGACAAACTTTTATTACCATTTTCTTTTCGGCATTTGAAAAACATACTTTTTATAACCAGAAGCTCGAAACTAGAGATGTTGGCGATAAAACATTTTAAACATTGCGCTTCAGAGAAATGGAATGCTCTTATCTCTTCGTTTTATACATAGTTGTAAAACTGCAGCTAGTTTGTTTTTACTAGCTAGTAAATGCTAGAATGTTGAAATATGCGAGGGTGTTTTTCAGGGCTTTTTTTTTTCTTTTTTTCCTTTTTTTCCATCTTTTTTATTTCTACTTTGAGGAAAGAAAATAGCGTTGAGCTATAGATAATCTATATTCTAACAGTAGACGGTTCTCTAGAAACATCACGCTGGCTAAAGTTGGTCTTTATTTTATTTTTTTCTTTCAAAGTCTAGATTTTTTATTATTAGTATGTTAATTAATAATACATATAATAATTCATTATTATTATTATAAGAAATAATAATACTAAAAGTAATGATAATAATAATAATAATAATAAATATAATACGTATAATGATACTAATTAATAATAAATATAATACAACTACTACCACTAATAAATATAATAATACTAAAAGTAATAATAATAATAATAATATAATAATACAAGGAATAATAATAATAATAATATAATAATAATAATAATATAATAATAATAATAATAATATAATAATAATATAATAATAATAATAATAATAATGCTCCATTTAGTATATTCTGAAAAAAGCCACTCAAGTGAATTCATTATGCAAGGGGCATACAGGGTACAACTCTACCTTCTCCCAGGCCATGAGGGTCTCATTAAACCCCCTTAAACTTTAGCATTAGCCGCTGAACCTCTTGTGTGAGACGGTGCTGGGGCCGGTGCTGGGGCCGGTGCTGGAGCCGGTGCTGGAGCCGGTGCTGGAGCCGGCAGATGGTGAGTATACCGTGTCTATGCATCGGTGGGTCGATGTTATCCTTTAACATCGCCGAGCTTCAGGAATGCTATCCTGCTATGTTGTTTGCATGAACACACGTGAGGGTTACTAGGCACGGAGCACCAAGTTTCGATTTTCAGCGCCAAGAAGCACGGTCTATTTCCCGGAATCAGTTTGCAAGGAGACAAAAACATCTTATGATTATGCAGGTGGATCTTGTGGTTGATCAGGTGGCTCTCGGGTGAAAAATGCTCCCCTGGGGCTTACTGCAGAAATATTCTGTCTGCTTGGTGGATAAGTGGAACAGCCTCCCAGCAGAAGTGGTAGAGGGTAATAGAGCGAGGGTATTAAACACGCATGGGATAGACATACGGCTCCTGAATCTAAGACGAGGCCAACGACTGATTAAGGTTTGAGTCTTTACAGCAGGAGAAACAGGCGACTAGATTGGGGGCCGATCTGCTGGCAGATTCTAGATTTTGATGTTAAACTCAATGCTAGGTTAGCCAGGATCCAGAGAGGAGCGGATCATTACGTTACACTATTTTTCCATTTTCTCTTTAAAAACAAAAACTTCTTTAAAACAAAACAAAAACATTTTTTGGCCAAGATTTTCTGCTTTTGCTTCTAGAGTTGCTATTTTCAGTTGAAACTTCTTTTTTGAAAAAAAATAATATCTTATTTTAGGTTCAGTCCTGAAATAAAACAAACAAAACCTATTTTTGGCTACATTTTCCAGTTAAAGCTATAGAGTTGCTATTTTTAGTTTTTTCCGGTCATAATACCTTATAATAATACCGTATTTTGCAACAAATGTTACACGTACACCTTACAAGCACAGAACAATAAGAAAAAAATATTAACGAATGGTCGGAGATCCCCTGTCGTTAATTTGACGTTAATAATCACATTTTTGGGAGAAACTCATAAAAAAAAATTCTAAGAAAATAAAGGCTGATTTTCATCTCTTCCTGTAAATTGGATTAAAGCCACATACCGATCACATATACGAGATGTTATTATAGCGGAGTGATGTTTACTCTCCAGACAAATTAAGTAAAGTAAATACAGATAATTTAAACTGTGCGTTTTCTATTGATTTGCTTTCATCGCCCGGAAGCTGTATGTAATGATTTATGGTCTGCTTTATGTGTGAACGGATGCTTCTCTCGGCAGATATTGGCACTGCGCCTTCTGGGGGATTTCTAATACAGATTTTTTGGTAACCCCCCCCCCCAAAAAAAACCCTTCCGGTTCTTCTCTACGCAAGGTTCATCTTGGGTCAAACGGGTCAGAGTGAGAGGTTCCGGAGCTTTTAAGGCAACAAAGTGTTAAATGTTAGGACTTGTCCTGGTCGGGGAACCTGGAGAGGTCCCAGGTATAGTTGCCCAGGTCATGCCGCCGTTACGCTTATACCTTCAGGGCTTTCTTTCCAGAACTGAAATCACATACGGGGGGGGGGGGGTCATTAAAAAAAAATCTCCATTAATTAAATAAATTAGTTAAAAACAATTGGTAACTTGGAGGCATTGGTAACTTTTATAGGAGGAGGGGGTTATGGGTAAGTGAGAGGGATTATAGGGAGGAAGTATAGGAAGGATTATGTGGAGTTATGGCATGGGTCATATGGAGGGTCTGTATGGGGTAACAGGAGGGGTTGTATTGTGTAATGGAAGGGGTTAAAGGCAAGGATTATATGGACTAATTGCAGGGGGTTATATAGAGGGGCTGTGTGGGGTTATAGGAGGGGTTGTATTGTGTAATGGAAGGGGTTAAAGGCTAGGATTATATGGACTAATTGCAGGGGGTTATAGAGAGGGGCTGTGTGGGGTAGCAGGAGGGGTTGTATTGTGTAATGGAAGGGGTTAAATTGAAGGATCATGTATGGTAATGGTATGGGTCATAGAGAGGCTGTATGGGGTAACAGGAGGGGTTGTATTGTGTAATGGAAGGGGTTAAAGGCTAGGATTATATGGATTAATTGCAGGGGGTTATAGAGAGGGGTATGTGGGGTAATAGGAGGGGTTGTATTGAGTAATGGAAGGGGTTAAATGGAAGGGTTATATGGGGAAATAGGAAGAGTTATTAAGAGTCATTTTATGAAGTCATAGGAAATCATGCAAAGTAACCAAAATGGCTTTTAGGTAAGGGTTAAATGGAGTAATGGGGGGCAATATAGGGAGACGTTAGTTTAAGTAACAGGGTGGGATATGGGAGGTGATAGTTTTTGCATATAAATAACATTTTTTATGTTGTTTACATGTGTTTAAAGCTTTTATTACTTCTGCCTACTGTTTTTAACGAGAGTTCCTACCTTTGCATGGTATGTAGTAATACCTCTTGATGGCCACTGTGTGGCAGTATCAGGACACATTATGTTGCCCCTCTGGAGTAATGAGAGTATTTTGTTTTATAAATATTTCGCTCACTAGAACCTGCTCACAAAATCATGATAATGAGCGTAGTGGGCCGGCGGGCGTCAGGTGCCGATTCCTGCACAGCCGAGGGGTTTTAATCCCTAAATTAGGTTGCATATCGAATAATAAAGGGAAACGCGAAACTTACCCTATTGCACCTTTTTTCACAAATCCCGTCTTTAAATCTCGTACACATTCCCCGTAAGCTGAAAGATAAATTTAAACAGTGGTTGTAAAGGACGTGTTTGGAATTTTTAATACATTTTCAAAAGAATGATGAGAGGGAGAAAGTAAAGAAGGAAGAGGCAGGTTTTTCGAGCTCATTTGCTGGTTGGTAAACTGGGGCAGTTAATTGACCCCCTTTGTGTGATCTCATGGGGTTAAGACGTGGAGGCTGACGTAACAGAAGAGTAACAACAAAGTAACAGCTCTGTTCTTACTGAAAACATGCGCTTCAGCTCTCGTCCATATCCCTCAGGTCAGAGTAACCCTCAACATGAAAGGGTTAACCACCTGCGTCACGTTAGAACATTTCTCTTTGATAAGAGGTGTTGTGCGAGAGAACATGGAGGCTGAAATCCCTCCTGGCCATCAGTGACATGAAAAGAACAGAACAAGTGGGAGATAATGCAGGTAGAGCAGGTAGCGCCAGGGGCAGTGGGGGAGGGGGGGTTAATCACACTTTTGAAAGTAGAGGAGATAAAAGGTCCTGTATCTGATGGACGCAGAGCCGTGTGCCTGGGACCAAGGAACGGTAATGTTTCAGAGCAGTAAGGAGAATATACTTTGTTTATTATTTTTTTTTTGGAGTCCATGTTCCAAATATTTTGGGGCCTTTGGTCCCGTGACATGGTTGCCAACTGGATAGGGTCACTTTGGCTGCTACTCCTGATGGTCAACTGACGTAGACGGGAGGTCCATGCTTCTACCAGGTCTCACTTCTGCTTCTTCTTTGGTCATAAGCTGAGATTTAGGTTGTTTTTTATGTGGTTCTAAGTACCCCAAGCTTTGTGTGTCCAACACCTGACTTATCGGAGGTTTGTGCGAGGCCCTCTCATACGTTCCCACCACCAGGACCAGTGGTGACAGGGTATGCAAAGTAGAACCCCCATTAATCCACTGGAAAGGGCTTATGAAGAATGATGGATCATGTTGTTGTGTCCTAGGAAGAGGAAGATGAAGGACTTATTAGGATTTATTACAGGGAAGGAACGTAGGATCCCTTTAAACGCTTAGCTCCTATTGGTAGAAATCATAAGCATTTATCTGATATCCCCGGACATCCCGGATTTTCCGACAGAAATTGCTGGAATGGTCCTAACAACAATAATAACGATGATTAATACGGAACATTCCAAGGTCGTTCCCAACCTGAAACATGAAGGAAAATGTTTAAGGAGCGGAGCAGACGATCCAGCCTTTTATTACTTCCTTGGACTCCAGAAGAACGGAGGACCCGACCTTTCGGGGGGAAATGTAAACCTGTAGTGAACGGATAAGGTTAAACCAGTTAATTCCTATTTCCCAGTACGCCATAATCAGGAGAGCGTTAGACCGGCGCAGCGATCGTTTATCACACGCAGCGGCGCCTGACCAAACAGTGGACAACGTATCGCAGCATCAACTCCGCCACGGCCTAATACCCTCACAAGGCCCAAGACCCTGGTTTACTAAGCAGTGCTAAACCCAAAGAGTCCACGGAGCCTTTTTTCAGGGGACCTTTTCCTACCAAAGAGGGCATTTGGGCATAATGGATAAGGGCGTCAGTGTTGGGGCTTTTAACCCCTTAAGTCCAATGGGCGGTTCCTAAACCCATTGAAAACACTGCATTTTGAGCCTGTACATGTACGGGCTTTGTCATTAAGGGGTTAAATTGCTAAAGATATAACCAAGTTTGACTTCTCCACGGGTTTGGGGGAGCCGTGGATGCTTTGTGTGTCCGTGCGTTTCAATTCATTGAGATCGATGCTGTTTTATTATTTAATGTCTAGATTCAATTAAGGAGATTCTAAAATCCGAGAGAGAGAGAGAGAGAGAGAGAGAGAGAGCGTCTCTACTGGTTTAGGGAAAATAAAGAGATTGGAGATGACGGGTATGTGGAGAAAGAGAGAGAGAGAGAGAGAGAGAGAAGAAGAGAGAGCAGGGGGGGCAAGGAGGTAGATGGGACAGAGAGAAATGGAGAGACGGAAGTAAGGAGAGACAGAAAGGTCTCGTAGACAGGGAATAGGACAGACAAGTGATCCACAAAGATAAGGAAATGATTAATGAGACAGACGTCCTCCTCACCTGTTGTTTCTGTAAGGCCAGGTTGTTATGTTATATGCTATTTGTTATGTCCTGACTACCCATTGTACAGCGCTACTGTGTATGGTGGTGCTATATCAAACAATAAATAATAGGTCATTACAACCGAACTGAAGAAATAGGTGGCAAACACCTGTATGTGACACAAAAAGCAGGGATCCATTGACATCCTGGGTACCCCTAGGCACAAACCCTCCTTAGCGTTACAAGGGTTAATGCCGTACTTTCTTGTTGTGCGCGGATAACTTTCATTTTTCAAACGTTTAGATTGCAATATTAATTAATTAGTCCCTTTTATTTTTTTGCTTAGGACTTTTAATAATCCCTATCGCTGAATTCATTATTCTGTTTCATATTAAATGAAAGTTACTCGGCCGATTTCTGTGTTTTTTTTCTTCCGCCCGCCTTGTGCTTCGGGGCGTAAAATTATGTCGATAAAACGCTTTCTTCTTCTAACTGCTCTTAAGAAGCCACAAGGTCACATAAAAAGTCTTGCCCCAAAGCCACGCCAGCCACATACCCCTCAATACTGTGGCCCTTTGAAATATCTCCAGGTATGGCCGTGGCTATAAGGTCAATCATGGGGAAAACCGGTTGGTTTGGGTGACTTCTAGCCACAGGAGGTAGACGGTAGCCGCAAGTCCCCAGCAGTGATACATTATTACCACCGTAGATACATTATTACAGCCAGGAACAATTAGATGGAGCTCCATCAAAATCATTGGGGTCTCTGTAAGGGGGCATCTTGTGACCTTCATGCATCTCGTGCCGTAGGGGTTGAAGGATAAGAGACTCTACTCCATGGACCTCTCGGTGACGCGTTTCTTGATGATGGATTTTAACGCAGTTTCACTAATGCCCTGTGAGCCGGTGAACATATTTTCATGATTAATTTAGGACGCGTTCCCAAGGAAAGGTGGAGGACGTTGCGCGGGGAGGCGTAGGATGGACAGAAACAGATGAGGGGAGCTGCTGGGGTGGGATCGGGTTAATGATGGAGCGTCTCAGGGAGGAGAGTTACGCGGTAATTTGTTGTCCTGATTTAATAAACAGTCATTGCGCCTGTCAGCATTCCTCGAAGGCTTATCCGTTAGATTGGGGGTGACCTCGTATCACTGTCATTGGATCTGCAAAAGGCGCACGTGAGGCTCAGGATCTCCACGCGGCCGAACTCATGGGAAACATAGCTGGGCTTTGGAGGGGACGTGCAGCATCATGGTCTATTCTAATGCTTCTGTCTATTATTCCAATGAGAAACATGGACTCCGATGGCACATAACCACCATTAATATCACCCAGTCCTGGTCCTGTCCTGTATTCCTAGGATATACCTGTCCCATGGATGATTCAGTTGAAATTCCCTCCTTTTGATAAACTTTATCACTTCTGCTGGGAGGCTGTTCCACTTATCTACCACCCTTTCAGTAAAGTAAAACTTTCAATTCCGTCTCAGCCTCTGATCCTCTAGTGTTAGATTCCGGTCTCTTGTTGTAACTTTTCTCCTCCTTTGAAATAAATGCCCCTCCTGTACTTTATTAAATCCCTTAATGTAGTTTTATCTCTTCTTTTCCTCTTTTCTCTTTTTTCCTTTTTTCTTCCTTTTCTTGCTACGAAAGGAGGGACGGGGGGGTCAAAATCTCATGATTTCGGACCCCTTGCTAAAGCGTTATTCTGTTGTATCTGCAGTTCCAGATCCAGCCAGTAGGGGCGTGTAGAAGAACAAGGACTTCAGGGAGAATTCATTCATTGATGAAATCAGTTCCATGTTCTCTTTTATGTGTTTTTTTTTTCTGCATTCCTTTTCTGTTAATGTGTCAAAGATTGGATAGTATGTATGGGGCAATTGTCTTCGTGCTGCTTTCTTATTGGGCCACCTGGCTAGAATTGCCCCCATCTTAAATGGCCAACTGCGTTCAATGGAAGGGTTAATACAGTCCGGTTGTCTTGACACATTTCAAGAATTATTGCAGTCATTATAACGGGAAAAGCACAGTTGTTACCTGGATGATTCTGAGAAACAAGAGGCTCGTCTACACAAACTAAGCAGCCTATTACTCCTCGAAATCTAAACTGCAACTGGCAAACTACAGGTTAACTCTGCTTGGCAGCTCTTCCTGAAAACACTACACTAAAAGGGTAGCTGAATAAAAAACCTGACGGCTATTAGGCGCAATTAATTTTGTATGACAAACAATCTGGAAAGCAGACAGTAATGAATGTAATTTCTGACATCGTTAAATGCTGGTTAGAGTGCATTAAGAGATGAGTGACAGGTGGGTACGGAGAGGATGAACACAAGGTGTCTGTCATCCCACGGGGTCCCTCTTGACTCGTTCCGGGAAATATAGTCAGGATGATTGTGTGAAGGCGCAAGCGAGTCAAGTCGGTGAGAGAAACTGATCTGCACAGGAGGATAACGACGCGGTGAGCGTCCACAGAAACGTTCGCAACGGAAAAATCAAAGCGTAGCCTTATCTACAAAAAAATCGGGAAAAAAACGGAAAAATCAAAGCCTTGCCTAATCTACAATGCAAATAAAGGCACCTAAACGACCCCCCCTTCCCACCTACCCTTGCATCCGATGAAGTCAAATAAGAACTGATCACGGACCAGAAGCCGTATGTCTATCCCATGCATATTTAAATTTCCTCACTGTATTAGCCTCTACCACTTCAGCTGGAAGGCTGTTTCTCTCATCTACTACCCACTCCGTAAAGTAAAACTTCCTTCTATTTCATCTAAGCCTCTGACTCTCTGGTGTTAGATTTTGCCCGTTCCCTTTATGAAGTTAAATCTTTCTCTCCCATCACATCTGTCTCTCTTCACTCCTTTTTACGGGAAATCTATTATAATTCCTATAAAATAACATATTTAGTATATTTACGTAGATAATCTCTCTTCTATACCGTAGAGGTTTTCCCCATCCTTATCCCATCCATGCGGCGAAGGACAGAAGTGGCGCATAATATAATTTATAGCTTATCTTTTGCAGAGATGGAAGATTTTTAAGGGATACATTGTTGCCTTAGACTAGTTGTTTGATGTAAACTTTAGGTGGCAGGTTTCCAGGAAGTATTCAGAAGGAAACCGTCAGAATCCCCTTTGATGTCTTCGGAATGCCGAAGCATTTTCTGTACTCCACTGTTGTTGGGGACAGTGTTTATCAGCAAAGGTTCTCTGGAATGGTAAACAGACTTTTTTTCGGAAGAGATTGCGTGTTTGAAACATCTCAGGTTTCTGTAAACACTTTTTCACGTGGTTCAAGAGCGTATCATCAGCCTTATCACCAATCCGGGGCTAAAAACTGAATAATAAGTAGTGATGACAGCAAAACTAAACAATAACGAAGTTAAGTTGCCAAATATGAGATACGAATATTCACGTTTAAACGCGTCTCGCAAAAATGAACATACGCGGCGCTGACACTGGACACCCAATTAGCCTGTAAGATCTTGTATTAATCTGCCACGGCTGTCAGGGGTAGTAAATATTCCAATTATAATATATTTTTTTCCAGAAAGGCCACTAGACCTGGATTTCAAATGAAATAAATAAAATTTATCTAAAATCTGAAAAAGCTCCGGTCATCTCTTCTCTAGAGTAAAGAAACGGACCCTCCCGGTGCCTTCATGAACCATCCATCTGTATGCGACAGTCCGGTCCGAGAGACGGCCACGTTCTGCAATATCAATTGGCCAGGAGGGACCTGATTTCAAGGGACAGGGGTTAGACTCCATCGGATGAGAAGGTCCAAGCTAGAGATGGTTTTACCAACAAAGCCATTTTGAGGAACCACAATCTCCAAGCCAAAAGTTATTGTGATCTCTTGGGACAGATGTCAAAAAATCCCAACTGTGTCTTACATCCCAGAATCTTTCCGTATGTATTGCATTGTGTAGTCAATTGTCTTCTCCATATGCACTCCATTGTCTAGAAGGACCCATCAGTAGAGGTTTCTCCAGAGAGGACAAATTACATGACTATCAACGAGACAGAAAACCTTCACAATGTCTTCACGATGTTCTAGATCATCATTCCGAATGGAACCGTGTCTTTGGACCAACGTGCCTTTAGAACCTAATTAATTAAATGACTCATCTGATCCTATGTGAAATCTTTACTTTTCTGCCAATCGGAATAGATGATAAATGTGTGAAAATGTAAATCGGGGCTTTATCCTTTATTATAAATCTATGAGGCTGATTCATTGTCCGAGGTTTTCCGAGTTCAGTGAGTAATGATGGTTGGGATGGTATTTTGTGTTTGCACGTATATATAATTCTTTGCATTCAATGTACTTCATATTTTTTTCCCAGCTGGATTGTTTTGGTTGCAAATTCCCAGGATAGTAACCCACTCCTAAATCTTACTCTGCCCCCACACGCAAATTCTTCTCTCTTCCTCTCTATTTTTAACCATTTTGCTGCCGGTTAGGTCCATGAAAGACCACCCATAGAAACCATCCATTGTGTTTAATCCATCAAACATCGGCGCGCGATTAAAGACGCTACTCCAATCAGTAGGAAGAGGTGAAAAGTATCTTCAGAAACTACGATGGGCAGCAGTAATGGGAACAGAGCTTGTCCATATCTTGAAGGCCCTAGAGTTTCCAGGTATGACCCCAAAACCTTGAGTACTTGACCCCAGGCCTTCTCCATAACTCCTTAGATCTACGTTCTTCTTGACTCCATTATGAAGGAGAAGACTTGTCTTCTCTAGAATGACAATGACTATCTTGGTGGACTACCTTTCTTACCCTCTGGGCCTTCAGATGGTTTCAAGACATTAAACTGATTTGTAAGAAACAAGAATCAGGAGAAAGCAGAGATAGGTCTGAGGCCAAGACAAGCAATAGCTCTGGATCAATACTCCAGACATAATTACATTGGTAAATATTAGTCTACTCAACGAGAATACACAAGTTCAACAATTGTTCTGATGTCGATCAATAAGTACGTGATCAGACCAGTATGTCATTCGGTCACTAAGTTGCGTGAAGCTTCCCATATTAGCACAGTTATTGGTTTTAGTTGCTCGCTAATGAAATAAAGAGTTTGTACGACATCGGGGGAGTCCAAGGAGAGTGGGTCGCTTGTGTCAATTGTCTAGGAGGTCGGAATGTTTGCTGGGGATGAGGGCATCGCAGGGTTCTACGGCCTTAAAAGCCCCGATAATGTGTATAGAAACAGCAGGGAACGGCTTTATAAATAAATAGAGTAAATAAAACATAATAAAGCCTTCTCTCTAATCACAGCCCTTTGAAATAGCGAGAGGGTCTGACGCTGAATTCAATCTACGGCTTCCTCTACGCGGCATTTAGGACATATAACTGCGCATGCCGCATGTGCACAACACGTAAAATAAAACACCTTAAAAAGCGATCTTTCTCATGATCCCTCGTTCTGGGTTATGTATATTTGTAATTATTGCCGCTCTGCCTCCGCCGTACAGTTAACCGAACGCCGCAGTCATGGGAGATCTTCATTTATCTCGGCCATAAATGCAGCTCCATTAAATTCTGACACGTGTTTAGCTTCTGTTTCCAGCGCTCTCTCTCTCTCCGCTCTGCTAAAATGTTGCTCTTTATGCTCTATACGCTAACTAATAGAGATGTATGTATAATAAGCACGCTCTCCATATTTAAAGGGACAGACTTTGACTTAGTCCTGTTGGGCTTAACCATGAAAAGTTGACTTGTAAGTTGAGTCTGATGTCTACAAAGTATCCTATTAGATAGAAATAGGTATGTTCCTGGTGAACGCCTGCTACTCAACTAAGAAATGTTAGGGGTTTTCCCCCCTGCTTGAAAATAGGTGACTTCATTCAGAATATCTTTACCTCCTGACAAGTCATGGTCTCCATAAGGACAGTCAGTATTGTTTGGGTGGGATCCTTGAGTTGCTACAATAGAATACGTGCGATGATCTATTAAATGGTTAATATTTGGGGAGCCTTAAAGTCGTCTTATTTAGAAAGGTCCTGTCTGGGTCACCAACCCATATTTTTCAATAACGAGCTTTAGTTTGGAACTCAGCAGCTCTCCGTTCCCACAATGTCCCCCCAGACCTGGCAGTACAGTGTAGACCTCCCAAGGCGCTCAGGTGGATCTGAAGAACCTTGGGACCTGGCGCAGCTCGACTGCCCAAGTACACTTCCCTGAAGAGCTGACAATTAGACGCTTTCCACATGAAACCTTGATTTTTCTTTTTTCTCACAGTGCATTTTTCATCATCCGGCATTGCAGACGCATTTCGCCCTGCGCTGCTAATTGATCCCATAAATCACGGTCATACCATTGACATTCTCCGCGCTGCATAATTGGGGTTAGCGCCTTATCTCATGGGCTATTTAGCCGTTCCCCAGACAACCCTACTATGTGGGACTGAACGTAGACCCAAGTTCTCTAAACAACTCTAGAGCCCTTCTGTGAAAGGGTTCCACGGACACGCTAATGTCATGAATCCCATAATTGTAATTATTTTCCCGTGACGGTATGGGCAGCAGTGCTGATCAGTTGGGATGTGCCTGCTTAGCAGGTACTGCCTGCCCCTGTAGGGGTCCGCAAGAGCCGGGCCCTCTTCTCCTCTTGTACCGACCGGTACTTCTCAAAGTATTTGAATCTTATCTTCATAATTTTCCCTTTACTCTAATAGCGCTAAGGATCTGCTGGCGCTCTATCAACAGATACAATGTAACAACAGTTATGAGTAGGAATATTAAGGTGGATTCTCAATATTAAAGCACTTCCTGTGATCATGCATAGGGCTTACCAGCCATTCTGTCCAATAACTGCTTCCGTCTTTTAAAGACCTTGATTTATAAAAATAAAATATATACCCTATAAATATATATATAAATATAATATATATATAAAAAAATATGTATTTTTTTTTATTTAAAGCCTTTGCTCAACAACAAACATTTTAGGTGCTGAGTGCAAATTTTTTTATTATATATTCCATGCATTTTAATTTTAATTACACCAGCCCTGTAATTACCTTGATCTTTTTCCAACTGGTAAGGTTTTTGGAAAATATAACTCAACTCCTGCTGTACCAATCAAGCTCTGCCCACGCTTTATTTCCAAACCCCTAGTCTATATTTTTCTGTACCGCTCAATTTGTAGAATTAAAACTCCATTTTTTTTTTGTTAATTTTCTTCGAACGAACTAGAATTGACCTTCAGGGTTTTTTTTTTTATAAAAAAAAAATTGCATCATTTAAATGGTTAATTAAAAAAAAATAATAATTATAAAACTTTGAAAGTTGGCACGAGAAAGGATGCATCTTAAAGTCAGGAGTATCTTCTCTATTGCTAAATAACTTCTAGAACGACGGGCGACGGAGGGTTAATAGGCACGGTTTATGGTATGGCTCATTTTAAGGATAATATTGTTTCCAGGCTGAAATTTATCATCATAAAATAACGCAGGCCGATGAGATGGGATTCTCTGCGCAGGCTAATTGGCATTGGATCATCAGACGCTGTGCCTCCTCCTAGTCCTTGAAGCGTCCTCGGAGAGATGTTGCGTTGGCTTCTTATCAATTCTATTTCCATTCATAAGTTTTTCAGCGAACTAAAATAAGAAGCTGGCTCATAAGTTGCCAGCCTGCCAAGTTCCAGCTGCAGATCGTAGCAGTCGATGCAAATTCGGTGTTATGGAGTAATGTTTATTTTCGGCTTTTTTCTTAAATAGTCTGCTGCTTTATTGATGTGCGATTTATTATTATTTTTTTTAGAGGTCTTTTTGCCGAGGTTTTGCAGATAAGCGCTGTTCTGGGCTTCCGCCTTCTGCGGAATATCTTTTTTTCTTTGTATCCCAAATGCTTAGTTTAGGAGTTTTAATGTTTTCTGATGTTTTTGAAGTTTAGCAGATAAACTTCTGCTTCCTGCAACATGGAGATCGCGAGGTGTTATCATCCACGATGCTTCTTTTGAAAGCTCTATTCCTGTAGAGAAGCAGATAAACCCTGTTTTCTGCTTCTACTTCCTACAATAGACACACCTACACATCCATGCTCACACACACACACCTACACATCCATGCTCACACACACACACCTACACATCCATGCTCACACACACACACCTACACATCCATGCTCACACACACCTACACATCCATGCTCACACACACCTACACATCCATGCTCACACATACACACCTACACATCCATGCTCACACACACACCTACACATCCATGCTCACACACACACAATTACACATCCATGCTCACACATACACAATAACACATCCACACTCACACACACAATTACAAATCCATTATCACACGCAGACAATTACACATCCATGCTCAAGGTTAAGGTCGATGGGCAAGAATACATTGTAGCCTGATCTCAAATATTTGTCATTATTATTATTATGGTTCATGAGGCCTAGGTACATGTATGCTTTATTTCAGCGGTGACAGCATTAGCGAGAGTGGCCTGGGAGGCCGGCTGCACAGCCTCAAAGTGCCTCAGCCTCCTGGACTCTCTGATCTCCCCACGTGTCCCGCGCCGTGATGTGTATCTGGTATGAATATGCAGATCTGAGCACGTAGAGCTCAGGAGTCAGACAATGTACCTTATACTTTATTGATTCTCGGACTCCTTTTGTATTCAGGGAAATGTTATGTTAGTTTAAGAGTCTCGTTCAATACGGCCAGGGCTTTATCCTGGGAGAGGGAGGCTTTTCCACAAATGAATTACACACTCAGACGAGTCTTTATATTTTCTAAGACGAATTTAGTGCCTGGAACCTGCATCAAAAGATGGGTCTGCATCCTTCTCACATTGTGTTTGTAACATTGTAGCCAGAGTTACGTTCGCCATAATGCAGATTATGTGTACATATTTAAGGCGGTAAGTGGGAGGGGCTTAATGCAAACCCTGCCCACTCTTCCTCTGCTCAACTTGTCTCAACCAATCTTATCCTGTTTTCCAACATTGACAGTCCAATTTGTCACATGCCCTCAAATTGTGTCTCCGCAAAGTCTTTTTCAGACCCATGTACAGTGGGTGTTATTCCCTTTAGCATGTTATAACATGTATAGTATGTTACCATGTTATAACACATATAGTATGTTAGCATGTTATAACACATATAGTATGTTAGCATGTTATAACATGTATAGTATGTTAGCATGTTATAGCATGTATAGTATGTTAGCATGTTATAACATGTATAGTATGTTAGCATGTTATAGCACATATAGTATGTTAGCATGTTATAACACATATAGTATGTTAGCATGTTATAACATGTATAGTATGTTAGCATGTTATAACGTATAGGATGTTAGCATTTTATAACATGTATAGTATGTTAGCATGTTATAACATGTATAGTATGTTAGCATGTTATAACACATATAGTATGTTAGCATGTTATAACACATATAGTATGTTAGCATGTTATAACATGTATAGTATGTTAGCATGTTATAACGTATAGGATGTTAGCATTTTATAACATGTATAGTATGTTAGCATGTTATAATAAGTATAGTATATTAGCATGTTATAATTCCTATAGTATGTTCCTATATTTTAAGTATAGTATGTTTGTATGTTATAACATGTATAGTATGCTAGCATGTTATAATTCGTATAATATGCTTATATGTTATAATTATAGTATGTATGTATGTATGTTCTAAGTTCTGTATATTCGTATATTATAATAAGTATAGTGTGTTAGTATGTTATAATAAATATAGTATGTTAACATGTCATAATAATTATAGTATGCTTCGATGTTCTAATAAGTATTGTATCTCCGTATATTATAATAAGTATAGTATGTTAGCATGTTATAATAATAAGTATAGTATGTTAGCGCGTTAGTATGATTCTGTTATATTATAGTATTGTACAGTCTTATATTATATTAAGTATATTATTTATGTTATAATTAGTAGACTATGTCTTTATGTTATAATAAGTATTGTATGTTCTTATAATGAGAATAAGTAATACTATGCCAGTAACACCACTAATATTACTTCATTAACTTTATTGGCTGGAAGTACCGGTATTTCCTATGTGCCAATCACCCCCCCCCCCCGCTACTAATCTACCAGCTTCATTGATTTTAATTGATTTCTCGAGTTTGCAAATGTTTTTTTTCTATAAATAAAACATTTATGCAGATAAATTATTGACGTCTATTAATGAAATTGAACTGGAAAGCCCCAAATTATTTGCGTTTTTTTCATGGCAGTGAAAATCGCAGGAAATATCAAATGCAAATTATTACAAAAAAAAAAAATAACATTGAAAAAAAAAATTAGAAAGAAAAATATCACATTTCTCCATATTATATTTGGTCAATATTAATACTTTTAAGTTTACTGTTTCAAAGAAAAGATGGACTTTATTTTTATGATTAAAAAAATTTTCCACGCATTTTTTCCTTATTTCTTTTTATAGTTTATATTTATATCAGAAGGTAATTGTGAGTAATCCGCTTATTGAAATGTCTACTGGATACCCTTAAAGGATTATAATTATTATTATTAAGATTCATTTTATTGCGCAGCTAGTTAAGCGCCCTCTGAATGCCCTGATATACATCCATTAATTAAAAATGTTAATGCTTCAATACTAGATTTTCTACATTTTCACAAAAAACAGCTGTTAAGGTTAAAGTTTCCAGAAACCACTATTTTTTAAAAAATATTAACCAGAATCCTTTCCTAAGAGCGTCTTCTCAATTACCCTTTTAATGAAAAGCATTGCCGCTAATGAACAGATCCGATACTAGGATGCCTTTGTTAAAAACCCGGATACTTAAAAAAAAAATTAAATTAAGTTTAATGGTTTTATTATGTCGAATGTTGCGAAATTGAATGATGCGTAATCCAGAATGACACACTGATGAAGACGTTTTTATTATTTATTATAATTATTATTATTTTTATTAGTAATATTGTATTATTGCTTTTTATTATTATTATTATTTATTTTTTTATTAATATTGTATTATTATTATTATTTATTATTGATATTATTGTATTATTATTATTATTTGTATCATTATTATTATTTATTATTGATATTATTGTATTATTATTATTATTTGTATTATTATTATTATTTATTATTGATATTATTGTATTATTATTATTATTTGTATTATTATTATTATTTATTATTGATATTATTGTATTATTCTTATTATTATTATTTGTATCATTATTAATTTTTATTATTGGTATTATTGTATTATTATTATTATTGTTACCCTCTGCCCTTTTTGTTTTCTATATATATATCATAGAATCTCCGCTACATGGGACCCAATCCAGCTTCATCCCAATTAGAATGAATTATTTCTTCATCCTTTTTTCCCTAGGGTGATCTAGAACCCCCCCTCCCCCAATAGCCAATGAGCTAGGGGGAGAGTTTCATTAACTGGTCAAGAACCCAAGTGACCAAAACCATTAATTCCACCTTTTAAGTAGTTCATAAGAATTTAGAGTTCTCACCGCTCTCATTCTATATCAGCTATAACTAGTATCCATAGAGACCATTGAAGCGGCTGGCAGATTGCCACATCGACGAGGCCGTTAACCATTTTTACCTAATTGTTTACTGTGAAATTCACCATATTTTGTAGAGGACGCAACCGACTTGGATCGGTGGTGGTTAAAATGCTTTGGGCAACATTTTGTTCTAAAAAAAGAGTCTTCGAGAAAAAATCGTTTTTGGACATTTAATGAATAATGTTGGATTCGGACATGTATGGTTTAGGCGTATGAATGATGTGTTTAAAAATCCTTCGTAACGTTCTAGTGAATGAATGAACATCTAGATCAGCTTTGGTTCTTCAGACCTGAAGAGGGGAAGGAATATTTTGTCTATCTAGCCCGTTCCTGGCCAAAAAAGACCGTCTAAAGCCAATGAGCTGAACCCTCAACATTTTTATGAGTTGAGAGCTATCCTTGTCCAAAGGATCGATGGAAAGAAGACTCTGTTCAGTTTTTTAAGCTTCGATGGTTAAAGAGATGATCACCCTATCTGGGACTTCCCATCACTTCTAAGACGAGACCAACGACTGATTGAGGTTCGAGTCGTTACAGCAGGAGAAACGGGCGACTAGACGGGGGCCGAATGGGGCCGATCTGCCAGCAGGTTCTGGGTTGCTTTGTAATCTGGGAGGATCGGAGCCCCTATCGTTCCTGGTTTCCTTGTCAACAATCACATTCCAGAATTTCTCTTTTTATCTGCATTCAGTTCCCAGAGCCCCGGAGAACGCGTATAATTTCTCTCTTTCTTTATTAAATGTTTTTTTATCGGACGTCAGAGACATTCGAGGATCTAACCCATCGCTTCCACACGCCGCTCCGTGACACAAACTTCCACGCGCGGGGTCTTATTTCTTGTGACGGCGTTAGCGTAGATCAGAGCGGAGAACATCGGGAGGAATTTCCGCAGGAAGGATCGTTTATTTCAGAGCTCATTTGTTACTGAACGGTTTGTTTTTATCACTCTCTGGAGCTGTCTCCCGATACGCGGTCTTTGTGACTTTATTGAAACATAGAAACCTAAAACCTGCCGGCAGATCGGCCCCATTCGGCCCCCGTCTAGTAGGCCGTTTCTCCTGCTGTAAAGACTAAAACCTTAATCAGTCGTTGGTCTCGTCTTAGATTCAGGAGCCGTATGTCTATCCCATGCATGTTTAATACCCTCACTGTATTACCCTCTACCACTTCTGCTGGGAGCCTGTTTTATGTATCTATCACCCTCCCAATACAGGATCTGGTTAAATAAATGACTTCTCTAAAACAAACTTTCCCAGTTGCCCTTAAATGCCGTAACCCACCTTTAGCTATATTTCACTTGGAATTGGCTTTCAGAGCAGAAGCTCATTATACGGAGTGTGACGTGACCTTCCGATCTTTGGGTTCTGTTTACAGATAAAAATGATTTAGAAACACTTCGCGGAGATACATTGTAACAATTCAGCTTGACTTCCGCTACCAACATTTCCTCCATAAAATGTAGTTGTCCCCTGGCTTATCTACCCGGAAGAAGTGGTAAGAAAATTCCCAGATTCCAAAAAAAACATCTCAATAGAAAAGTGAGGCTAGAAATTAAAAAAAAAATGGATAAAATGTATCAAATTGTCAAATTCTTTCTTTTTTTATTATTTCAATCTTTAAATAACCTAATTCTCTTTTTTATTCTTTTTTTTTTCTGCCACCGTAAATATTTCCAGATCCGACCGAATGATTCATTGACGCAGAAGCTCAACTGCTCATCCGAGAGAGACAGACAGAGACAGAGAGCGAGAGCGAGAGAGCGAGCGAGAGAGAGAATGTAGCACTCCACTTCAAAAAGCACAGTATGCTAAGCAGGCAACTTGAAAACCTAATTGTAAAGGCAGCGGGGCCAGGAAAATCAAACAATCAAATTATCATTTACGTAAAGGGAATTAATAGGAAGATTTAACCCTTTGGCTCCCTCTGCGTGGACTGGGCTGTCCCTAATGTTTAATTTAGAATGAAGGCTGGAGGGTGGGGAGTGGATGGGAGGAGGTGCTCTGGAAGGTTTATTAATAAAAGTACCCCGGAGAAAAAGAAATACATATCAGTTCTCGAGTGACTGCTCGGAAAGTGACTCCTCGGATCGGCGGAGTCTCCAGTAAGGAGGAGTCTGAGGGTTTTTCATATGTTCCTTTTTACATCAGTAGGTATCACCCAGACAGAACGGAGGAGGACAAGGCAGAGGAGAGGCACACGCTTCAAACATGCCGAAGACGGCAACCGAAGGGAAAAAAAGATCTGGGATTAAAGGGCTGAATCGTCTACCCTCCTGCCCCGGGGGCCGCATGGAATCGAGGTAAATGGGGAGGTGGGCTGCATGAGGTATCTTTAAAGCTGCCAGAGAGTTGGGGGACACAGCGGGGTCTCTTGCCCTGAGACGCGTCGGTCTACCATCTGGTTATTAAATGGTTAACCCACCATCGTTAAAGCATGCCTATCCCAGGGCAGGTCAATAAAATGACCTTCCGTTATCACTTGACTTCTTAATTCTTTAGGATGGCTTTAAAATTCCTTTACTGCGTGAGATGCGCACCGGAAAGGGTTAACGTCCTAGAGCTTGACTCCTGGAGGAAAGAAAAAAAAAAAGCAATTTAAGGTCCCTCAAGCCAAGCATTCATTTTCATTACCGCGTCCGCACGAGGCAGTCCAGCCGCACGGGGCAGTCGGGTCTATTTAGCCGCACTTCGCGGAGGTCGTGTCTCCGTTTTTCATTTGGAATAATTCAGTTTGATCGCGGCGATTAACTTCTAGAGATAGATAACCGGGGATTAGGGGGCCGGGGGCAGGATTCATTTTTATGACAAGATGGCCAATAATAGAAATGGAATTCTCTGTTTTATGATAGAACGTGGGTTACAGTAACACAGATAACGCGGCGCTCCGTAAGCTTGGGGTATAATGACGCTCAATGCCTCCGGGGGGGGGGCTGGGGACCTCAAGCTTCCGATCTATAATGCGGTGGGACTGATGGGAGTTGTAGACCGACAAAAGCTTAATAACAGTAACTATTTTTTATAGCAAAGGACGGGAAGATATAATCACCCTGAGGAGCCTCAGGACAGCTAACGTATTGACCAGACTGGCTGATTCACACGCTGAAACTCAATCTCCCCCCTCTCTAAAGGGCACGCTCTTTCTGAGACAGACACGCGAAGCTTGTAGATTGTCAGCTGAGGGCACTCAGACTCAGCAGGACGCGGCTTTATTGAACGGAAGTTATTTTTATTAATTGGGGTCCTGATCACCAGAACATAGGAGTGTTGGTTGGTAGAACCCTGTCAAGAACTGAGTCCCACTGGAAGGTCCATATGAGGTGGCCGAGTAGAAGCTTCCGAGCCTAAAATGAGCAGACTCGCTGATCTTGGATTTCCTTACTGTTTCAGCATCATAAAGATATTATATATTCTAAGATTATAAAGACTTTATTTCAGTCTCGCTCTAGAAATGCTCGTGTTTTACTTTATATATAAATTTATATTTATGGCATTTGAAAAATACTCGTAGAACGATAATAAGATAATTTTTTTTCTTACTTACAGGAAGCACTTTGGGAAGACGGATTGAAATGCCCTATTGCCCTTTTCCATTGACCAAGGAAATCAGAAAGCCAATTTAAGGCAAGAAGATGTCTTTCCATGAAGAGCCTCAAGGTAGGTCCTCCATGACCACTGATATGCCCTTCAAGACCAACCTAAGCAGCCTCATCAATGCGACATGGGAGGTACCTGCTTCCTCAAACTCTATGGAGAACATTATAGCCACGTGCACCATCGGGGTAATCTTATCCCTCATGTGCATAGTTGGAGTGGCTGGGAACATCTATACGTTGGTGGTTATGTGCCAGTCCATGCGCTCCTCAGCTTCCATGTACATCTACATCATCAACCTGGCCTTAGCTGATCTCCTCTATCTTCTCACCATCCCGTTTATTGTGGGCACCTACTTCATCCAGGAGTGGTACTTTGGAGACATCGGCTGCCGGATACTCTTCAGCTTGGACTTCCTCACCATGCACGCCAGTATCTTCACCCTGACAATCATGAGCACCGAGCGGTACTTCGCGGTGCTCAAGCCATTGGACACAGTCAAGAGGTCTAAGAGTTACAGGAAGTGCATTGCCATAATCGTCTGGTTGGTCTCATTTTTGATAACATTGCCCATGCTCATCATGATTAAGTTGGTGCACAAGGACAACAAGAGCATTTGCCTTCCCATGTGGAGCCGGATGTCCTACAAAGTTTATCTCACTGTGCTTTTTTGCACCAGTATAGTCGGTCCAGGACTTATCATTGGCTATCTCTATATCCGACTGGCCAGGACCTATTGGGTGTCTCAAACAGCCTCCTTCAAACAGACCAAGAGGTTGCCAAACCAGAAGGTCCTCTATCTCATCTTTACCATCGTCCTAGTATTTTGGGCTTGTTTCTTACCTTTCTGGATCTGGCAATTGCTCACTCAATACTGTGAGTCTCTGCCCGTCTCGTCCAAAGCTGCCAGGAACATTAATTACCTGACTACCTGCCTCACCTACAGCAACAGCTGCATCAACCCCTTCCTTTATACCCTCCTGACCAAGAATTACAAGGAATACCTGAGAAACAGACAGAGATCTTGGAACAACAGCGGCTATTTTAGAAACCGTTTCCAGAGGATATCTGGAAGGTCTTTGTCCACCAGCAGCCAGCAATGTACAGAGAGCTTCGTCCTGGCTCAGTGTCCAGCAGGCAATAACAGTTCTTGAGGACGCTCAGGGGAGACTTCAAAGAGAAGGGAGCCCTATCTCACCGACGCGTTTCATACATCGGCTACGCATGCCCCTTGTGCAGTTCAGGAGGGGGCTGTGTGTCCAGACTGTATTAAAATCTTAGTAGGTTGCATGCAGTGTATTGGCAACATTGAAGCCCCCCGGCGGCCACAGACTGGCACTCCCGCATGCTCAGCCAGCATCACGATGGGAGATCCAGCCAGTTTCCCTAGTGACAAATTTGACAACTGAATGTGCCAAATCATTTAGGTGGAGAATAGTTTTCCCAGTTAGTAACTGGATCGCAAAACATATTCCTACCTCCTTCCCTGATGTCAATTAACCCTTTCTAGCGGGATCTCAGCTGCCACAAAATGCCACCCTCTTTTTACCCATAGAACTAATTTTGTATCGTTTCCACACCTAACCCTCTATGTGTTATGTGCCAATCATTTGTATACACACACACACACACACACTCCTCTATGAGTACCACATTCATTCATCTCATCCTCCAATGATTTCCTTTCAAGCTTTTGGTGTCTTAGTGATCTCCCCCCCCCCCCCCATTTGGTTTAATGAACTATAACAATGTATCCATGCTTCTCACGCTCCATTCCAATTTTCGCCAGCTTGTACATCTTCTCCTCTAAAATGCTTGTGAAATGTTACTGAGTTCTTGCTACATCTGTTACCGATTACCGGACCGCGTTTGCCTAAACGATGTTTACGGTGAATTTCAAGTATCAAAGTAATCATTGTGCAGGCGGTCGTGCCGCAAGAGAAGGGTATTTGCGAAATGATTACACAACTACATATGCAATTACTTCCCCAGTGGCAGAAGAAGTCTAAGGGCACGTAGTGATGGGTTATGTCTCCTCGGTTCCTCGCCCCCACCTCAGCCTTGCTTCCCTTTCCCCATACCTTTATCTCCTCTCCCTCCATCATTTCAAGTCCTATATTAAATGGCACAAGCCTTCATTGTGAGATGAACATCTCAGAGCCAATCCCGAAGAAGGCATCGCGTTGAACACCGGCACTCGATAAGGTTCTATATTTGGAAGCCTGGAGATACATTGAGGTTCTACTACACAGTAATGAAGTGATGAGACACGCAGGGATGTAGCAAGAGGGAGAACGTTTTCCATATCCCCCCTACCTACCTAGCAGCCCCTCTTTGAGAAGACTCTAAAAATTGCCCCACATCGGGTGGAAATGTTTTTCATGCAGAAATCGAATGTATAATAATATGATTTTCCGTAATTATCTCTTCTTCAAATGAGGTTTAATCGGCATTGTCAAAATGTGCATTTGCTTTAAGAATAAATGCTATGCTAAGCGATAAATGTGGCGAACCGCCGAGCTTTGTCCCGCTTTACGTGGCCTCTTTGTGATGTCTCACAGCCTCCTGGCCCTCAACCACTATAGTACATAGGAACACTATTTTTGGTTGGGACAATCAGATAGCATCTTTGTCATAGGGTCAGAAGAAAAAAACATGCTGCTAAATAAATATCTACCACCTGCTCTGGAAGGCTATGCCATGGATGGGTTACATGTTACAAGGGATATTGGTTATGGCAGAACTCAAACTTAATGGGATCGGGTTATTTTCTGTGGATATCTGAATGGGTTGTAGCAAATAACAGCACCCTGTTAATTTCTTCTTAATTGCTTTAATGATCTGGAGACCTTGCATGCGTGGAGACATTTTGTCTCAATAAGCCCCTCCCCCTGCCCCTCCCTTCACCAATAAACCACAGTTAGGAGCTGCTTTATGATATCCAAAGTCCAATTGGGTCTGGGCGCCATATTGAATCAGCTGCGGGTCTCTAGCCCACTGTTTTCACCACAGCCTTTTTCTAGAAGGACCCACGAGTCCTGAAACAGACATTGGTCTGGACGAGTGGAGATGGAGGAGGCATTTTTGGGGGAGAACAGGTAATTTACCAGAGTTCAAGATTGTTTTGCAAATTGAGATACGTGGGACGAAGAGATTTCGCATCAGCCGTTCTGGAAGGCTTCAGATCCGACCTGGAAGATTGCTCGCGACGGGATGCCTTTAAGATGTGGCCGGGAACGTCGCGTGCGTTTGTTTCTTCCTGCAATGCACCACTGCAATAAATTAAGCAAACATCATTAAACGCACTTTTGGGATTTTCTATCTCCTTTTTTTCGATAAATTGAATGTCCTTTTGCCGTCGGCAGCTAAAGCCACCAATTAGAATCCTCCGAACTCCCGAACGAGATCATTTCCATACGTTCCGCTCCCCTTCCCGATATCTGCAGGAGGGTCTGGCGTACTGGAAGGTACCCTGCTCCGTAATCATAGAGAAACCCTTTCAATGCCAGTGGGGGAGCTATATAAAAAAAATATCGCCCCCGCTTCTGATGAAAGGTTTAATTATCGTGAGCCTCGGAGGGCAGAAATTAATACGCTGAAAGGTCATGTCTTCCAGGTTACCGAAAGCATTAAAACATAGCGGCTCATTGCAGAGTATTAAGTCCTGCTATAGCAGAGACATGGTCTGTATGTAATGTAGGGGATGTGACTGCGTTATCAGGACTGGTCAGACAGCAGCGGGTCTGTATTTAATGTAGGGGATGTGACTGCGTTATCAGGACTGGTCAGACAGCGGCGGGTCTGTATGTAATGTCGGGGATGTGACTGCGTTTTCAGGACTGGTCAGACAGCGGCGGGTCTGTATGTAATGTAGGGGATGTGACTGCGTTATCAGGACTGGTCAGACAGCGGCGGGGCTGTATGTAATGTAGGGGATGTGACTGCGTTATCAGGACTGGTCAGACAGCCCTGGTCTTTTTGCGCCGGGCTGTTGAAGCTTTTAATGTACAGTTTAAGGCTGCACAAAGCGCTCCGTTTCCCCCGGATGGAGAGCCGGAAATAACAGTTACGTTCAATAAAACCTCACAGATTCGCTGCCATTAAAGTTATTGTCCTCGTCGGAATGAAGACGTCCAGAAAGTGATATATCTGAGCGGTTTTGCAGCTCGCGTGCGGAATGATTCTAGATTTAACCCTCCGCATGCCGGAGAGCTCAGCACATGCTTGTTGTGCCGAGTACCGGTGGAGAAAGGGTCGGCGGCGTACAGACGTCGGCGGAATCACTCGGATATAAAGACCGAGTGCCTACAGGGTTATAGGAGTTGATTTGGAGACGGTAAGGTTTCTCCGGCTTCTAGAAAACACAATATCGAGTGTATTTTTAGATAACTGCTGAAGCGGGTATTACGAGGACGGACGTGCTGAGCACACAAGATCCCCACCGGAACATTATCCCGACCCGTTCAGACTAAACGAGCTGGAGAAGGTGGTGACAAACGACGTTGTCCCAGAACACCTGTCAATCAAGTAACTTATTGGGTATTAACATGCAAGGGTTAACGTATCGGGGAAGTTTCTGTCAATCTTCCAAAATAATCTTCCAACGAGCCATAATCTCTGATGACTTCATTGAAATGGAACACCGCGGAAGGAACGTTCCGACGTGCGCACGGGGGCAAGGACCTGCTACATTCAACGCTACCCTGTGACAGCTCCGGAATCTTTCACACGGAGGTGAAGAGATGGCTGTGAACTCCTGAAAAGTCACCGCGGGCCGCACGTTACCAGTCGGCTCTTAGAGAAACGGTGATCGTAACATTCATGGCAGCTTTTACCCCCAACGGGGCTGGTAGGGTCCAAAGAGGCTCTTCATTAAAGGTGGAACACTTGGGTTTTTGGGTTGAGTTGAGCTGTAATGGAACGAATAACCATTCACCTGTTCTCAATACGTTAAGTTTGTAATCAATGTAACAACTCAAGGCAAGTTGGCCCAAAAATTGGTAAGAGACGGGCAGGTTGACCATCAACTTCATAGCCAACTCAACTTAGTCTTACAAACTGTTTTATCAACTGGTCCCCTCCAGGACAGGGTTAAATGTGGTGCTTCTGAATGAATTTTGGGTCTAAATGTGAAAAATTCAAGGGATTTGTGAATAGATGGATCCCTCTTTGCCCCTGACCAGTCTTGAGTCCTTCACTGGGGACGGCGTTTTGGGGTCAACTAGATTATTCTTGGGGTATCTCCAAGGCAGGGTTAACTTCCTATCTGCCCTAAACCCCCATTCTCCTTTTACCTCCAGAAAAGCTAGAATAAATTGGAAAATTGGTCCTGGCTCCTCTATTTAGTCTTCTGTCATCTGAAATGATTTAGAACATTGAATCTTTCCTGACATAATTACGAAGGATGTAGAAGAGAAAAGGCATTTAAGAAGAAGGGAAACTTCACATAATCCTCGCGATGGAAACATTTAACGCCAAGCACAATTTTTACAAGAAATCCTTTTTTGTATAGATTTCCCTTTTTTCCTCATTTAAATGTTACAACGTGTTTAAATGGAGTATCTGTGTTACACCCTGTAAAGTCTAGATTTATCTAATTAAACTTATCGATTGGCTCAACGGTTGGGTTGAGTAACTAATAGGGATTGTCTACTTAATGCAAACACTAAGGGTTTTGTAACATCGGCAATAAGAGAGGATTCTGGAACGTTGGAGAAGGACTTGATCCAAGGATTCTGGAACACCGAGGAGGGGCAGCAAGGGGTATTCTGGAATGTTGGAGAAGGACTTCATCAAAGGATTCTGGAACTATGGAGAAGGTAAGAACCTGGTGATGCTGGGACAGGAGAAGGACAGAACCTGGGGGTCTGGAACTATACAGAAGAACACTGGAAGTTTCTGGAATGTTCTGAAAAGGCAGATAAGCATTCATTGTTAGAAATCTAAATTAGCTCTAGTTTCTTGGAGATACAAATGGGCCTACATAAAGGGACTATAAATGGGCCTACTATAGTCCCTTTATGTCAGGTCTCTGGAATACAGGCCCCTTTTCCTAGATAAGATGACTCTTTTGGCCAACGACTACCCTGTATCCTCCAAAACCCCATCCAGTGAAATCCTTGAGAGCTTCTACCTAGGCCAGTGATGAATTGGGGGGCTCTGTGGGAACGATAGGCCCATGCATGTGTCCTATGGCCCCTTAGATACTAAGATTAAAAAGATGGAGGAGGGCTATGCATGTGTCCTATGGCCTCCTAGATACTAAGATTAAAAAGATGGGGGAGGGCTAGCTGGGACTGGATACAGAATCCACATGATGATTCACGCTCCAAAGAACGAGAGTCTGGAAGAGAAAAAAAAAGGAGAGGAGGAGAAGATAAGAACATCACACACAGCACCTGCATTATTATGCGTGTAACAATGGAAAGTGCCAACGTTCTAACGAGCGCGCCGGTTCTCGTACCTTGTTATGGGAATTTCTCGGAAAAACAGGCATACAGGATACAAAGTAATTACCCGATCCCGCCACAAATACCGTTCCCAAAAGAACCACATGATATGGAATGAAACACAATTAGCCACCACCGGGGTGTAAAATCCTGACTCTATTTTATCATCTTCCTAGGGGTCGGGAGAGTCAAGAAATAAATTGAGGCTTCATAAATAAAAGATAAACGATGATTATGTCTATGCAAGCCATTACCCGTTGCCATATCTATTCATTCTCAATCTCCTCCGCCGGGAAACAGCCAATGACATAACGGGCTAGTCAAAGAAACCGGGGGGCTGCCAGGGGACCCATAACTCAACAAGTGGCCATACATACTCACGGTGGCCGCCATTTTTTTTTTTTATTAAGCAGTAAGGGTGCAAAGATAGAAAATACATTGTACAGCGCTGCGGAATATGACGGCACTATATAAAACAATAAATAATAATTTATTGTAATAATACATGGAAGCTTCTGGATCCTTAACATGTATTTTAGAGATTTTTGCTTAAATAAATAAATTAATTAAAAAACACCACCATAAAAGGCAATAAATGATTTTTCACAGCAAAATCTCATTTTTTTTCACACTTGGCAGTCTGAAGATTTTTCCGAGACTTTAAAACTCTACAATTACATATTTTTCTGTACATTGCATCTGTTTTCACTTAAAGAGCTCGACAAACACTCCCCAGGAACAAATTCCTGCTTCAAAGTGTTAAAATTACACCACTTTGTGTGTAATCCAAAATTATTATTATATTTTTTATTACATATTTTTACTCGTATATTTTTATTATCTTATTATTTTATTAATAAACAATTAAAAATCCAATAAGATCATTTTAATTTATTTTTTTTATTTATTTTTTTTGACTCTGGGGTATGATCCCCAATTTAAAGGTATTTTTTTAATAAATACAAGATTATTTTTATTATTATTATTTACTGTTTTATATTGCGCCATCATATTCCGTAGCTTAATTAGGTCCACAGACAGCAAAAACATTACAGAATCCCCCGCGCTGCTGGAAAACAAAACTGTGACTTTATATGTTTCAGTATTCGTCCTAATTTTGATGCCCCCCCCCGTTCTCGCCTTTTTCTTTTACAAACTTAATAATAGAAGGTCCTAATCCCTTTCTCACTAATGAAAATAAGCCCCGTTTCCTAGGGCTCCTCTCTCAGCAGTTTTAATAGAACTCATTAGGATTACCGACGAAGCGCGTTTATTTTCTGTTCGCAAAGTTGTTATGTTAATAGACGGCCCTAATTAATTACCGAGTTCCGCGAGCAGCGGAGAGCGTTAGGATTAAAAAGGTCGAATGAAATATTAATAACAAAAAAAAATTACAAAGATATAGGGGGGTTATACAAAAAAAAAAGATTGCGGGGGGGTGATGCGAAGGAAAAAGGAGAGATGTGGAATGCGTCGGGGGAAAAGAAAGAGAAAAAGAAAAAAAAAGCTGATGAGATGGGGGGGCATAGAGTGGGGGAAAAGTAATACAAGCCGGGGGGGCTCAATTGTGTTCTGATGTTAGGAGTCTCAGGCAGAACTAATACAATAGATATTGTGAAATGCGTTGGCAGAGGTGACGGCTCATATTAAGTGATTTTAAAAAAGGGTTATTTTTCATGATTTCTGTCCAAAGCAGTTTGATTTGCCTTATAATTTATTAAGGAGGGGTGTCTCCTGGTACAATCTCAAAGATTATTATTTATCTCGGTGACGACGCATTTCGGCACATTTAAGTCAGTGGAAGGATCTTAAGTCTTTAGAGCGTAGCGGAGCCCAATCTGGTAGTGGGAACACATTTGAGGGATTGTGGGAGTGTAAAAAAATAAATAAATCGTGAAACGCATTGTTTTAGCGAATCAACCACACAAAAAAAAAAGTTTAAAAAAAAACCCCACGAAGCAAAAAAATGTTAACAAAGTAACAGTGAAAAGTGTCAGCGTCAGAAGAATGTGACATTGAAAGAAGACAGAAGGTCCCGGAAGCCGTGTTCACTTCTGCTACGCGAGCTTCGTATATCTTTGGATTATATATGGTTACAATGTATACGTTGCGGCAGGAAAGCTATTTTTAGAACATCCTGCGTCGCCCCCTGTTTTTCCTGCGAGTGCCCCTCTCTTCGCGCGCCCCCATTGTCTCCGGTGTAGAGGGTGAGGGGGTCCCTGGTAAAAAGAAATATTTTAAAGCTAAATATTTAAGATCTTTTTTGGGGGGGGCTCCTCTGAAATCCGGCAGCCAGTGTTAACACTTTAGGGGCAGGATGTTGTTGAGATTGTCAGGGGCCACAGAAATGGTTAAAAATCATGAGCCTTTCCCCAGGCTAATAGACTGTCTTGCCACGGCCCCTGTTTTTCTACCCATCCTGGAAGTGAAGCGAGAGAGTATCTGTCAGCAAACAGGAAGTGCATGCAGGGCATAAATCTATCTAATTTCTCATTGGTCACTATTTCTTTCACCGGCGGTGCTAGCTATGATGTCATCAGTGTTAGAAATGAGCCGCTAGGTGTAGATTTCTGGCTTTTTTACAGCCAGACTCAAAGGCCAGGAGCGGCAGAGCCACTGAGAAGAACCGTAGTAACCAAGGCCCTCTAACTACTGCACAGCCCCTGGCTGTTTCCAGCGCTATACCCCTCGTTCTATTTGTCTACAATATACCCCTAGAAACAACCCCCTTCCGGGCTCATCTAAGCCGCCCTTGGGTTCATTCGCACGCCTTCCACCTTCATTCTTTACCCATTCTTCAAACACTCCCCGCACCCATTCCTTCTCCATCCATTCCTTTCTCTGACAAATTCCTTTTGCTGACCCCCCGTATCATCTTCCTGCCATGAATACACCTACCTCTCCCCCTCTCCCAGCGATTCCCTCTGACACCTCCTCCCCCCTTTTTCTTCCTCATTTCACACCAATGACTCTTCGACCCCCTTCATTCACCCACCCCTACCGCTGCCTGACACGCTCCACACAAGTGTCACTGAATGATATTGTCTTTCGCGTTGAGCGGAGATCTCCGGAAATGTATATTTGACTAAGAGATAAGAACAAAAGGAAAGCAATATCAGCTTTTAATGATAATACACAAAAGGCCAGCGGGGGAGATCTGTTTGAAGGACTGGCCGGTAACATGGAAACTCTATTTACCGACTGATAAGCTATTGGTTATATATACTGGATTCCATATCTAAAAGCCCTATAATGATTTATTGGGTATACACATATTTCCTGCTCGGGGCATACCTGAGACGTGACATTTCAGAATTCCGGGTCCATGCCGAGCAGTCTTTAGGGTAATATTTTCTAATTTTGGCCCTAGATTTCATTCTGCGTAACATAGGTATTCAGGAAACCTAATCACAGACTTTTGAGATGCCTGGGAGGCTCCAACTAGTTCGGGTTTTTTTTTTTTTTTATAATACTTCTATAGAAGCGTCTCCGTTCGTACGGAATGTCGCTAGAAGGTTACATTGCAGAAGTGATACTATGTAACTACTTTTATTAAACCCTCCCGCCAACCAGTAGACAGCTAGAACTCGAAGAATGGTCGCTGACCAAAAGCTTCAGGTGGAGATAAACTCACGGAAGCCCTGCGAAGACGTCGATGTCGTCCCAAAAATCAACCTGATGTCTCTCTACGGAAATTAATCTTAGATCCTCCTAGGACAAAAGAGACCCGCGAGCTTCTCAACGAGTCTTCTCCCTGGGAGAGCGAAGCTGAATTCTGCTCAAACACTGAAATTCTCAAGTGTTTAAGCATTCATTTTCTTCTAGATTGTATCTCGCTGTCTGTTTATCCCCTTAATCTCTCCCCTAGTTTGGATATGTCGTCGACGTCTCTCCCCACCACTCACTAATTTGCCTTTCTCCTTTTTTTATTTCTCTCTTTATTAATAATGGCTGACCTATGACCTCATAAGCCCCATCGCACGGCAAGCAGGAAGATCATTTAAATTAATTTGATTTATATCACAGCCCTGGTTTTTTTTTTTCTTCCTCCCCGAAATAACATTTTCAATAAATCCCAGCCTCCAATCATTTACAATTAAACCTGGTCGTTATTAAATGGGATTTAAAGATTTTCTGGTTTCAAAAACATTCAATATTTGTAAAAAAAAAAAAAAAGTGGCTGAATTGTAACAACAGGATTAAATTTACATGGCTTTATTTATTTTTTTGTTTCTCATTATTTTTCTCTTCCGTTACGAGTCTCAAGATAATAGTCGCATTTCTTTAACTTTTGATCTTTCATTTATTTTTATTTTATTTTTTTTTAATCAAAAGAGATTTAAGGCATTTTAATTAGAAAAAAATAATGATTGCAAAAAAAAAAAGAAAGAAAATCGGGGCAAATTTTTAATTTTTGCTGGGAACTCTTAATCGTCATGTGACACAAAAGCCAGCACTGATAGGTTGTTTTTTTTGTTTTTTTTTATTATTTGATTAAAACCTTCAGAGAAAATAATAAAATTACCAATTTCTTACGGTTTATTTGCTTATTATACCTAGGAGTGAAATTAATCTGTTTTGTTGGTTTTGTTTTCCTTTTTTTTTACTATAAAATGAAGTAAAAATGGTTTTGATGTATTGCTTGAATACCTGATAAATAGAAATGTTAGTTTATAATGAAAATGCAGAATTTTAAAAGGGTTTTTATCGCTACAGGGAAGATTTAAGCCTCTCTCCTGCTTATCCGCTAATAGACATTTAAGGATATGTACGTTAGCGTCTCGGAGTCATAGAATTCAGATATGAAGTCATTTCCATGTATTTGATCTCTCTGCCCCGCTAGCATTAGTGGATTCGCTGACACGGGGGGGCATGGAAGTAGGGGGTCCGTTTGCCGACGGGAAGCCCACAGCAAATCTTAAATGGATGGTGAGAAATAATTTATAATCAACGGCCGCATTCTGTTGTCTGTAAGATATGAACGGTTTTATTAAAATAAAGTATTAGGGGCATAAAATAAATGAATAAATATGGGGGTTGATGTTCTTCGCTGGGGGTTATATTACTGTATACAGCGCTGGGGGTTATATTACTGTATACAGCGCTGGGGTTATATTACTGTATACAGCGCTGGGGGGGTTATATTACTGTATACAGTGCTGGGGGTTATATTACTGTATACAGCGCTGGGGGTTATATTACTGTATACAGCGCTGGGGGGTTGATGTTCTTCGCTGGGGGTTATATTACTGTATACAGCGCTGGGGGTTATATTACTGTATACAGCGCTGGGGGGTTGATGTTCTTCGCTGGGGGTTATATTACTGTATACAGCGCTGGGGGTTATATTACTGTATACAGCACTAGGGGGTTATATTACTGTAAACAGCGCTGGGAGTTATATTACTGTATACAGCGCTGGGGGTTATATTACTGTATACAGTGCTGGGGGGTTATATTACTGTATACAGCACTGGGGGGTTATATTACTGTATACAGCGCTGGGGGTTATATTACTGTATACAGCGCTGGGGGTTATATTACTGTATACAGCGCTGGGGGTTATATTACTGTATACAGCGCTGGGGGTTATATTACTGTATACAGCACTGGGGGTTATATTACTGTATACAGCGCTGGGGGTTATATTACTGTATACAGTGCTGGGGGTTATATTACTGTATACAGCACTGGGGGGTTATATTACTGTATACAGCGCTGGGGGTTATATTACTGTATACAGCACTGGGGGTTATATTACTGTATACAGCGCTGGGGGTTATATTACTGTATACAGCGCTGGGGGGTTATTACTGTATACAGTGCTGGGGGGGTATATTACTGTATACAGCGCTGGGGGGTTATATTACTGTATACAGCGCTGGGGGTTATATTACTGTATACAGCGCTGGGGGGTTATATTACTGTATACAGCGCTGGGGGTTATATTACTGTATACAGCACTAGGGGTTATATTACTGTATACAGCGCTGGGGAGTTATTACTGTATACAGCGCTGGGGGGTTATATTACTGTATACAGCGCTGGGGGTTATATTACTGTATACAGCGCTGGGGGTTATATTACTGTATACAGTGCTGGGGGTTATATTACTGTATACAGCGCTGGGGGTTATATTACTGTATACAGCGCTGGGGGTTATATTACTGTATACAGCGCTGGGGGGTTATATTACTGTATACAGCGCTGGGGGTTATATTACTGTATACAGCGCTGGGGGGTTATATTACTGTATACAGTGCTGGGGGTTATATTACTGTATACAGCACTGGGGGTTATATTACTGTATACAGCGCTGGGGGTATATTACTGTATACAGTGCTGGGAGTTATATTACTGTATACAGCACTGGGGGGTTATATTACTGTATACAGCGCTGGGGGTTATATTACTGTATACAGTGCTGGGGGTTATATTACTGTATACAGTGCTGGGGGGGTATATTACTGTGTACAGCGCTGGGGGGTTATATTACTGTATACAGCGCTGGGGGTTATATTACTGTATACAGCGCTGGGGGGTTATATTACTGTATACAGCGCTGGGGGTTATATTACTGTATAAAGCGCTGGGGGGGTTATATTACTGTATACAGCGCTGGGGGTTATATTACTGTATACAGCGCTGAGGGTTATATTACTGTATACAGCGCTGGGGGTTATATTACTGTATACAGCGCTGGGGGGTTATTACTGTATACAGCGCTGGGGGTTATATTACTGTATACAGCGCTGGGGGGGTTATATTACTGTATACAGCGCTGGGGGTTATATTACTGTATACAGCGCTGGGGGTTATATTACTGTATACAGCGCTGGGGGTTATATTACTGTATACAGCGCTGGGGGTTATATTACTGTATACAGCGCTGGGGGTTATATTACTGTATACAGCGCTGGGGGTTATATTACTGTATACAGCGCTGGGGGTTATATTACTGTATACAGCGCTGGGGGGTTATTACTGTATACAGCGCTGGGGGTTATATTACTGTATACAGCGCTGGGGGGGTTATATTACTGTATACAGCGCTGGGGGTTATATTACTGTATACAGCGCTGGGGGTTATTACTGTATACAGCGCTGGGGGTTATATTACTGTATACAGTGCTGGGGGTTATATTACTGTATACAGCGCTGGGGGTTATATTACTGTATACAGCGCTGGGGGTTATATTACTGTATACAGCGCTGGGGGTTATATTACTGTATACAGCGCTGGGGGGTTATTACTGTATACAGCGCTGGGGGTTATATTACTGTATACAGCGCTGGGGGGGTTATATTACTGTATACAGCGCTGGGGGTTATATTACTGTATACAGCGCTGGGGTTATATTACTGTATACAGCGCTGGGGGTTATATTACTGTATACAGCGCTGGGGGGTTATATTACTGTATACAGCGCTGGGGGTTATATTACTGTATACAGCACTAGGGGTTATATTACTGTATACAGCGCTGGGGAGTTATTACTGTATACAGCGCTGGGGGGTTATATTACTGTATACAGCGCTGGGGGTTATATTACTGTATACAGCGCTGGGGGTTATATTACTGTATACAGTGCTGGGGGTTATATTACTGTATACAGCGCTGGGGGTTATATTACTGTATACAGCGCTGGGGGTTATATTACTGTATACAGCGCTGGGGGGTTATATTACTGTATACAGCGCTGGGGGTTATATTACTGTATACAGCGCTGGGGGGTTATATTACTGTATACAGTGCTGGGGGTTATATTACTGTATACAGCACTGGGGGTTATATTACTGTATACAGCGCTGGGGGTATATTACTGTATACAGTGCTGGGAGTTATATTACTGTATACAGCACTGGGGGGTTATATTACTGTATACAGCGCTGGGGGTTATATTACTGTATACAGTGCTGGGGGTTATATTACTGTATACAGTGCTGGGGGGGTATATTACTGTGTACAGCGCTGGGGGGTTATATTACTGTATACAGCGCTGGGGGTTATATTACTGTATACAGCGCTGGGGGGTTATATTACTGTATACAGCGCTGGGGGTTATATTACTGTATAAAGCGCTGGGGGGGTTATATTACTGTATACAGCGCTGGGGGTTATATTACTGTATACAGCGCTGAGGGTTATATTACTGTATACAGCGCTGGGGGTTATATTACTGTATACAGCGCTGGGGGGTTATTACTGTATACAGCGCTGGGGGTTATATTACTGTATACAGCGCTGGGGGGGTTATATTACTGTATACAGCGCTGGGGGTTATATTACTGTATACAGCGCTGGGGGTTATATTACTGTATACAGCGCTGGGGGTTATATTACTGTATACAGCGCTGGGGGTTATATTACTGTATACAGCGCTGGGGGTTATATTACTGTATACAGCGCTGGGGGTTATATTACTGTATACAGCGCTGGGGGTTATATTACTGTATACAGCGCTGGGGGGTTATTACTGTATACAGCGCTGGGGGTTATATTACTGTATACAGCGCTGGGGGGGTTATATTACTGTATACAGCGCTGGGGGTTATATTACTGTATACAGCGCTGGGGGTTATTACTGTATACAGCGCTGGGGGTTATATTACTGTATACAGTGCTGGGGGTTATATTACTGTATACAGCGCTGGGGGTTATATTACTGTATACAGCGCTGGGGGTTATATTACTGTATACAGCGCTGGGGGTTATATTACTGTATACAGCGCTGGGGGGTTATTACTGTATACAGCGCTGGGGGTTATATTACTGTATACAGCGCTGGGGGGGTTATATTACTGTATACAGCGCTGGGGGTTATATTACTGTATACAGCGCTGGGGGTTATTACTGTATACAGCGCTGGGGGTTATATTACTGTATACAGTGCTGGGGGTTATATTACTGTATACAGCGCTGGGGGTTATATTACTGTATACAGCGCTGGGGGTTATATTACTGTATACAGCGCTGGGGGTTATATTACTGTATACAGCGCTGGGGGGTTATTACTGTATACAGCGCTGGGGGTTATATTACTGTATACAGCGCTGGGGGGGTTATATTACTGTATACAGCGCTGGGGGTTATATTACTGTATACAGCGCTGGGGTTATATTACTGTATACAGTGCTGGGGGGCTATATTACTGTATACAGCACTGGGGGGGTTATTACTCTTTACAGTGCTGGGGTGTCCACAAAGTGGGGGGTTATGCTAAAGGAGAAAAATATTTATTTTCACTTAACTCTTCCTATTACTTTATTATTTCCACTCTTCTAAAAAAAAAAAAATGATGAAGAAGATTGGAAAAAATTTTTTTTTGAGGAATGAGTTTTTATTTGTGAATTGGCCGTTGCTCTGGCCGGCTGCAGAGGACCCGATTGACCCGATCTACGGATTTTTCCAGGAATTGAACGAAATAGAATAAAAAAATGTATTTTATAATTACCTGATTCGCTATGATTGAATTACATGAGTTTTCGGTCTAAGGAAGGGGTTAAGCGGAGGGCAAATAATTGTTACGGATCCTTCGGGTTCTAGAACCAAATAATAAAAAAAAATCTAATTTCATTTAACTTTCATCCAACGAGAGAGTCGAGGAGACGTCTATTACCGTCCGCTGCGTAATCAGAACTAACGCGGAGAACTCGAAATGGAATGGAATTTGATTCCCCCCCCCCGTATGAGACAGAATTGCTTTTGGTCATCGATGCTCCTCGAATTCCATGGAGCCAAATCTTGCCAAATAAAATATATCTCCGAGGTCATCCAAATAGATTTCAGAGCCGATCGATGAAGCCTGTAAAGGTCCACCTTGACGTCCCCGTGCAGCCCGTACACGTGAAGCGACCCGTGTGGTGACTAGACGTGTTACGGTACCGGGGAGGTCATAATATCCTAATTTGCATTCTGTCACCCAGAATGATGTGCGGTAACGAGAAGCAATGTGCGCCGCGTGATAATTCAGCCTGTCAAGGCTCCGAGACGACGCTTAGGGGCCCGTTCTTTTCCATTGCGGTCTCGTCACGCGCCTCTCGCTTTCTGTCACGGTGACGGCTGGCGGTGTTACCTGCCGGTATCGCTCTGCTGCTTCTAATGCATGGAGGTAACGAGACTCAGGAACTGGAGAAAAGCTAAAAAAAATGTAATAAAAAAAACAAATGATCGACTCTTTAAATGGCAGCGGGCCACGCGATGCGTCAAGAAGGAGTCTGATGAATGAGCCTCCAAAGCTTCACGCTAATCCTTTCTTTGTACAAGGAGAGTAAAATTCTCTAGGAAGGAGACAGAGGTCAAACCCCAGCCGTTTCCCAAAGTAATCATCTTTGACCGTGGCTTCTTTGGTCGCTTTTGCCCCTTCTTTATCCACGTGATAGACAATCTACTTGTACGGGGAGCGCAGTGTGGTCATCAGGGTTTGGGCGAAGTGTTACAATGTTTCCAGGGAACATCTTTATCCTGTGATACGATCGTTGTCTCTTGTTACTCAGCGTTCTAAATCTTGTTGCCTGCCCTGACCTTGGCTTTAGTAGAACGTAGAAAACGTGAGGCTGATCACATCGAGCTACAAGAAATACTGGTCTGCCGATGTAATCGCGTGGACAGCTCGCACATTCATCTCCATGGGAGTCAACCTAGATCCATGGGAGTCCATTCTAGATCCATGGGAGTCAACCTAGATCCATGGGAGTCAATTCTAGATCCATGGGAGTCAATTCTAGATCCATGGGAGTCAATTCTAGAGCAGGTGAGAGTAATGTCAATTTTGGAATTACTTACAGAATCTGAGTGCACTCACACTACACTCATACAAATTAGACTTCAGAACCATCTAGAAACAAAGCAGAACCTGCCGGCAGATCGGCCCCCATCCGGCCCCCGTCTAGTTGCCCATTTCTCCTGCTGTAAAGACTCAAACCTTAATCAGTCGTTGGTCTCGTCTTAGATTAGAGCCAAACAGCATATGTATGCAAAATTAGTGGGGGGGGGGTACAAATGGGAGGGGCTAGGTTTTAGTCCCACCCACTTGTCTTCGATATTTTTTTTAAAGAAATGATACTTTACACAAGCGCCTTGTCTACCTTACGGAGTCCCAGCAGTTATTTAGCAAAAAAAAAAAAAAAAAAAAAATCGCTTCCTCCCTCGCCTTGGCTAAATATTTTTTCTCCTTTTTTTTTTGTCGAAATCTTGCGTTACGTTTGGGTTATTTCCCCCGCGTTCCGCCAGCCGGCGAATCTGTAGTCTCTCTGTACGCAGTGAAAAGGAACAGTAAATTGATGTAGCAATTTCAGAATGTATGCGTTATCTGTCTGTCGAGCGGCTGGCAATTTTTGTATCAACCTGCGTACGAACATGTCATAACACGGGATTAAAGCGCGGGGGGGGGCGGAGATAGACGTTTTGCGGTGCGGTACGTAAAGCCACACACGGTGTTAGCAATCAGAGGAGGTACAACACACACAAGGGCTTTATTCACTAAACCGTGACTCGCATATTAATGGAAACTTGCTAACTCAATGATTTCACCGTGTGTTACAAACGACAAACCCCAGCGCGTTTCTCCTGCTGAAGGCCCAAGTCACCATAGGTAACATTAAATTGTAAATTCTTGATTTTGGCCAACTTGGGTCTTGGCGTTGTCAGACCTGTGATGTCATAAAGAGAAATGTACCATGTTTTAGAAGCTACCTCCAATGCTGAATCTCTTAAGTACTTGATATGTCTTCTGAATAATTTTATGTAACGATAAGACAAGATCTTGCAAGGAACATGCATCGACGTTGGTCTCAGAGTTGTTGGACCTATGATGTCATAAGGAGAAAAGTACAATGTTCTAGAAGTTACTTCCAATGCTGAATCTCTAAAGAACTTGGTATGGCTTCCAAATAATCTCATGTAAAGGCAAGTCAGGATCCTGCGGGGAAGCGCATCATTGCTGGTCTTGGGGCTGTTGGACCTATGATGTCATAACGTTTAGTCTCTGAGAAGTTACTCAACGCTGAATCGCTGAAGAACTTGATGTGGATCCCGAGCCATTAAATGTAAAGATAAGACAAGATCCTGCTGACAAGAACGGGGCAGATAAAACATGGGGGAGGGGTGCATGAAGAGCAATTAGTGGGGCGTCTTGCAGGAACATTCCATTGGTTGCTATGTCAATAGCATCACTTTTGCACTAGGTCTGCACTTTCAAATCCATCATACTATTTGAGTTTAGTAGGACCTACGTTAGTTCTCGTGTACGGTCCCCCCCCATTTCCTTATTAACAGAAGCCTAATCCTCAATCACGTTCAAAGGATCCATTCGAGACGTCGACTTCCCTCCTCCAAAAAGACTTTTCTGTGCTGGAAACCTGAGGTTTGACATTGAAGAATGTAATTAACGCATCAAGAAGACAGGAAAATATTGATTTTCTGTAGTTTTTTTTTTTTTTTTACCGAAAGGGAAATATTTTGATTACCTGGCATCGAGCGAGTCATGTGGTTTGTAGGAAATGTGGCCACCTAAAATGTTTTTTCAAATCACAAATTAATAGTTGTTTTACCTTTTTTTTTTATTGAAAAACGCAAAAAAAGGGAAACTAGTACTGATCTATTCTATTTCTACAATAACCAAAAAAAAAAAAAGCTGAGCTTAGCGTTTACGGGCCCCACCGCAGACTTTGATGGACGACGTGGCGAAGTATTCCGCTTACCAGCGAGAGAAGCCCAAACATATTTGCGTATAGGGTTCTGCACCTAGGGGCACATTAAGACGCTACTGGGCTTTATTAAAAGCCCCTCTCGTATGAAATATCACACAGATTTGGGGGACAAACATTAAATATGAAAAGAAAGAGAACTTTGGCTTGAGGCAGCTGACCGCTTGGTAGAAGTCTGAGTCTGGTAGAAGGTTGGATCCATGATGGTCACCTCTTTGTCCACCGTTTTACTAGCTTACCGATTCCTCTATACCCCTCCCCCCAGAGTAGTAATTCCTGTTTCTACAGATTTATTTGGATTTTTCTTAAGTTATGGTTCCTAAAAGCTCATTTCCTCCAGAAATCACAAAAAAAACTGGATACTTTGAGTCTCCAAGGTCTTGCCATGAAGTCAAGATGGTCGGAATATCTAAGGATACAATTACTTCAAAGAAAAGTAGCTACGAGAGATTGAAGGGAGTTTGAATTTTCCGACGCCGCGGATCCCCTTTCACCGTAGGTGTCTTTCGTTGTGAGACATTTTCAGAATAGTTACATTTCCTTCTGGACCACGTTCAGTCCGGCATCAAGTTTTCTTGGGTTGGTATCCATTCCGCTCGTGAAAAAAAGTTGGATGAGAACTTTCAGGAGACTGTTGTGTTCGACAGCGCATTTTTTCCACCGTTACGTAGCGTTGATGCGGCCTGCGAGGCATTTCATGGCTCGGTCTTGAGTATGGATCGCTTCGTTCTTACAGATCATCAAAAGAACATGAGGATATCACCGCAGAGAGAGAGAGAGAGAGATCAAATGTCTTTAAATACATCGTTAACGAAATACCACTTGGAACAAATTGCATTAGGAAATCTTGAAAAAATAACATAATTGTGTAAAAAAAAAAATCATCAACATGAAAAATCCAATTAAAAATATTTGGCCCTCCACAACACTTGGGTTAATTAACCTGGAAAAGGGGAGACAATCTGTTTAAGCGGAACACGGAACACGGAACACATATATCATTGCTCTTAACCGATACAAAATGTCCTTGTCTGCATTCCATTCCTATCCTCTACCAAGGAATGTATTTTGGTCTCTTAGGTTGTTCTTCAAGGAGGCATTAATTTGATCTACAGCGGTACCTTGGTTTCTACGACAATTTCTAAAGAAAAAAAAACAATTCGTATTCCAACCATTTTCAACCATACTGTCTTTATTTGAGGAAATTGCGACCCTTTCCTGTTGATGTCCTACCTCTATCTTCTGAAGAACATCTCCCCTCCTTCTCACTGAATGGCCTGCTTAGGATGATTGGAATTTGTTTGAACAGGTTTCATATTCCTGGGCTAGATGAATAATGGCTCGGGGTCCCCGCAAGCAGAAGATTCACAGATGATTAATATGAGGTCAGGGCAGGCAGCAGGCAAACACAGAAAAAGGTCAGACGGGAAAGCAACTGGAAGAAGGCCGCTTTTACAAGGTGTGGGAGAAGCTTTGATTTGGTAACATCACGCAGAAGGAGGCTCCTAAAAAAAAAAGGCAGAGAATGATGAGTCGATGTGAATGATGGCTACTTGGCAGAGAACGTTCATAAATCTCTAACATTCTAAGTCGTGATTTACAGGAGAAGTCGGCTCACCCGGAGTTCTGAAGACACAAGGTAAAGCACCTCGATATATTTCATCTTGACTTCAACAAGTGCCCAAAAAAAAGCAGCTGTGATTATCTTATCCATAAGAACCGTTCTTCAAGAGACACAATAGAAATCTGGAATCATCCAGGAGTGACTCTGGTTTTACATTCCAGGAAATATTATTATTATTATTATTATTATTATTATTATTAATAATACCTGATGAAATGCTGTATAGGAAGGACGGTGGTTTTTGTGTGGAAGTGGAGAAGATGTGTGTTCCAGTACCCCCACCCGCTCGGGTTATTATTGGCTTGTACCACACTTGAGTGGATACATTTTCTCATTCTACGGTTAGTAAACGATTTGAAATGTTGCCAAACGATGGAGACGTGATGTTTTTCGCTCAGGAGCCAGAACTGTTGTGTACGAAGGTTCCTTGTCCGTCTTATTCCAACAGCAATGTTTCCTAGCGGAAATTTCCTAACTCGAAGCAAGGGTTAAAAAATACTTTGGGCTCCGGGGCTTTGTTCCCCCGCTCTCGTTACACGGGGGTTTGAGGAGCTGCGTAATCCGTACACCGTTCCCGAAGCCTGGAAATCTCATTAGGAAAACATTATTCTACAAATCTATGCCTCACGCTTCTCCTGCTTCATAACTATGCAGAAGAAGTCTGAAACCTCAAACCCTCCCCGGGTCTGATCAGCCATTTTTAAATTGTTTAGCATAAACTCCAACCCAGGTAGATCGGCGCTGGAGCAATAACAAAGTAACATCCCCAAAGAAACATGCGCAAGGTCACCATAGGTATAAATATATCGTTATATATATGTTGTGTGAAACACGAATGGCGCGCCCCCTTGGACCAGGTTGGTCGGACATCGTCCATGCCACCAAATATTCAGCTACGTTGGGTTTCTCTGTAGTTAAGGGGGTATTTAGTAACAACTGGGTGCTTTATGGGTAATGCCCATGATTCTAAAATCCTGCCTTATGTGGGGGCAATAAAGAGTTTGAGGAACGCTGGGCTGGCCAGTTAGACGAGGGATGAGTTCCCACCATGATCAAATACTACATTTATCCCAAATTAATGATTCTCGTCCATCTTCTGTGGTCTTCAGAGTCTATAGCCCTTACTGGTACCCCGGTAGGGGTTCCCACCATTTGGCTACCAGCTGGGGTCCTCATTAAGTGAAGGGGCAACAGTGTAAAAAAAACAGATTTGGGTGAATTTAGTTCAATCCCATTAATCTATAACCCAGCGAAGCCTTGCCGTGAATTGTGGGAGTTATGCTTCAAGAGTTGGGGGTATAATGATGCCCCGAAGGGACCTTATGCCAAGGCGGCCAAGCACAGCCTGGAAGGGGGGCTTCAGGTTGCCCCCACCACCCCTCCTCCTGCCAAAGTGGTTAAGCTGGATCTGCCAGGACATCGAGGGCCGACCGTAAGCAGAACATTACTTAAATTACACAAAATGCAGTTTTCACGGATTCCGCTCCAAAGCCTCTCATCCTCGGCTGTCTGGCCGGTGTCTGCGGGAAGGAAAAAAAACAAAAAAGGAATTCATAGACTCCACATAGGAGCTGGAAGCAGCTAACACCCTCCGGGGCTAATATCTCTGGTCCAAGTTCACACGCAGACCCCTGGGAAAGGCGTCTGATCGCGCAGACCCCCCCCAATAAGACCCCAGTAATCGATTACTTAAACTTTGTAACGATTTTTCCAATTCTTTCGAAATCGCCGAACGATTTTCCGTTTGCACTTTATGATAATTTTTTTTTTATGTTAGATAAATATTAAAATCTTATTTCTATTTTAGGCATTAAACACGCATTGGGCTTCCTCTTGTTTCCTCCCCGGAGCGTCGCTCGCCTCCAACGCTTTCATTCGCGACGAGGAAACGAGGCCGAGGTCAGCGGCTGCGGAATCGCCTTCAAAACGCTCAATTTCCGCACCGTATCATTTCGCACTAAAACGCCGTCTGATATTTTTCCCTTTTCTGAATGAGTTCCGAAACCCTCGCATCCCATGCCGCTTGTGTTGGTTGCCAATGGCAACCGCCTGTTGTTGGGTTTTTTTTATACCCCTAGCGATTTCTGCTCGGAAAGATAACATTCTACAAGGTGGCAGACGGCCGCCGCGCCAAAGGGGCTCTTACGGGGGGAATATTTTCACGGAAAACCTTAAAAAATCTTAAAATTTGAAAAAGTATACGATTTTATATGATTTTGGGATAACTGGAAAGCTGAGTATTAAATCTTAATTCGCTAATTAATTAGCTATTTTATGGGTCAAACCCCGCTGTGCGTTCGGAGACCTCGAAGAGGCGCCACAAACATTTCCGTCTCGATGGCAACAAGGAATTAACGACAAATTACAAGCTTTTCACAACCGCGTAGCCATGAAAATTATAAAAAAAAAACGAATGATATTGGCAAGTAAGGGCCTAGAGTGACGGCGGAAGCGTCTTCAACGTTCTGGAAGCGGGAAAGCGAAGGACGGGAGCCGTCGCCATCCATCATCTCAGCTAAAGTCAGCGAAGAGTCAGAGCGATGCCGGCGGAGGGTCATTAATCTTAACAAGTATGGCAAAAACACACAAAAAAAGGCTCAATCTGTTAATTTCTTCGTTATTAAGAAGTTCCGGGCCAAGGTTACTTCATTGTAAGTCGTGTGAGTTTTGGGGCTACCGAGGTATAAAAAGGGGGGAACGTTTAGGGATCGTGGAGACCTTCTGCAGAGGAGCCTGGATCACGAGCGGGTCCAGGATTAATCGGGGTTAAGCTTGCGAGAGGCTGAGGTCAGCGGGGGCTGCAATATTCCAAATGAGGTCACAGGCTGAGGTCAGCGCAGGTCGGTGGTTAATTCATTAGGGTAACTAGGAGCGATGCAGAGGAGTAGCCTCAGGTCCTCCCCGAGACCTCCGCATCCTGAATACGTCGGGGCTTTGGCTCAGGGGGTTGTGGGGAAATACTGCGGCCCGGCGTCGGGAGATTACCCACCAAATAACCCACTGATTGCATGTAGGGGTCCCAATCGCTCTATAGGGAGTTTTGCCCTGGTGGGGCAGTAGGCAGGGGCACAGGCCAATGTCAGTGGTGGTTTCTAATACATGGACATGACTGTCTCCACCTCTTCTGCCCCTTCTTACTACCACCCTCTATTCTGATTGTTTCTGGAAAGAATATTGATTGGTAGCTGCTTTATAAAGGATCTGACATTTTTATGCGTAGGGGTGGTTCGGGTGAAAACCTTCTATTCTGCCGTTTTCCAGAAATGTACAGATTGGAGGTGGAAAAGTGCTATTTTGGGGATTTTTTTTAATTTTTTTAAAAGAGAGAAACTTCACTCATTTCCTTTCTAAAAGACTTTGATCTTCCGGCTCTACCGACCGATGTTTCCGTGTAGCCATCACACTTTGCTTGGACATCTTGGGAGAAGGCTGCTCTACCAGATCACAAACGTATTTTTTTTTCGTTCGCCTTGAAATATGTAACCGGCGGTAACCGTGCAAAAATTGTAATAATTTTCCAGCACTTTAGATTGAAAAATGAAAAAAAAAATGCAACATATAATTTTGGTAAATTTCTCCTGTGCCTCGATGTGACGGCGGAGGCCGGCGCTCTTTGTGTAATAGGATGAAGGAAGTACGGCTGCGGTGGATTACGTTGGAGGGGGGGTATTTATTTCGGGCCGTATTGATACATTTTTACAGCCTGTGTATGGGAAACTATTCTCGGCAAAGACATTAAACAGAAAGAAATGTCAAGATTGTCGGGCGGATATTAAGGGATTAGGGTGGAGATGAGCCTTCCTGTTTTAATAACAGCTAAGGGCCGGCTCGCCTTGACTTCTCGCCCGCGAGACCGTCGGGGAGTATGGGACAGATGGCGAAGGGTTCCCAGGGAAATATTGCTTCGAGGTGGGGGGGGAGGGGGGAATTCTGTTTGGGATGAATGTGTCAGAAAACTGTTACAATGTGATACATTCAGTATGTTGGAATAACAAGAATTCCGTAGCGGAGCAATGAGGGGGAGTTATGGGAGGGGTTATGTGGGGCAATGGGAGGGGTTTACGGAGGGGTTTATGCATAACAGGAGGAGTTATGGTAGAGGTTATGCAGAGAAGTGGGAGGAGTTTAAATGAGATGCTGTGTATATATTCTAGTTATATGGTTAGTATGAGTTATGGGAAGGATTATGTAGAGTAGTGGGAGACGTTTTGAGGAGGAGTTATGTGGGTAAAAGGAGGAGTTATGGGAGTGGTTATGTAGAGTAGCGGGAGAGGTTTTGGGGAGGGGTTATAGGAAGAGTTATGGGAGTAGTTGGGTAGAGTAATGAGAGGGGTCTAAGAAGGTATTACATGGGTTCTAAGAGGAGTTATGGTATGAGTTGTGTAACGGGGGGGATAAACGGAAAGAATAGGGTTGGGATCTATGAATTTGTAGGTATGGCGAGGCTCGACATTGATACATTGGCTCTGCCGGCAGATTTGGGCCCGGTTGGCCCACCGGTCCTCAGTCTTGTCTTAAAACAAGATGCTCTTGACCCCAAAGCACACGCTCATTATTTGTTATACCCTTTAAATGCCGGCCTCACTGACTCGAGGGTTTAAAAATTCCTCTGCCTAGTGAGGGTGTAATGGAAGCCCCCGACGCTCTCTTATTGCTGGATACCGCAGGACAGATGGCCGTGAAGACCTTACATTTACGCTACGGAACATTGATATTTTTGCAGCCTCCGGCCTCAAACACAATGAGCCACAGAACTCACAGGAGAGAATACTCCGCCTCCTCGGCCCTCCGGACAGCTTTAAATATAGCTCTCTTTGTCGGCGTGCTCCTTTGGGTTTGGGAAACAATAACATGAAACAAATACAATATTTTCAGACTCGCTGCCCCAGGAAAACGGTCTGCAATATCTTCCATTTAACCCTTCAATGTCAGATCTGTCACCAAAGCCCTATGACATTAACCTTCCACTAAAGTCACTGAATCCATGACGGCGTTTGATGATGGAATTAAGGGGATGGTGAGGTCAGGAGAGAGTTAATGGAAAAAAAAATGTATTTCTTGAAGGAGAAAATCCAGGTTAACTACAGGACAGAATTGTAACTTTTTCACATTAAAGCTGCTGTTCCACTTAGACAAAATTTTAATGACGTTTCCTAGAATCGTAGCAGAATTATCATTTATTCTTTCATCTGAGCGTTTAGTCATTAAAAAAAAAACACCGTTTTTTAAGAAGCTTTTTTCAGATTCTACGGCAGCAGCCAATGAGTTAGACCAACGTAGAGAAAGATGTCATGTTCTATAAGCTTTCAGGAGCTCGGAGGTCTCTCACTCAGATGGAATGGTTTGAGGAATAATGTTTCTGATGTCTGTAAGTGTACCCTTTGGGGTTCTTCTGATGCTTCCTATCCTCCCCTAACGCAGAGCATCTCATCTCGAGGCCGAAGGTTAACCGAGTCAATAAGACATTAAACCCTTTACAGACGGACTGCTTGTTATGTGTGAGTGCGTATGGGCTCGCGGGTCTCCCCGTCACGGAATGTAAATGAACATGACAGAGCAGTTTAGAATGTGCCGAGAACCTGGGAACTCTTCGATGGGGAGCGATCTTGACGGATGGAAGAGGTAATGAGATCCGCTCTCCCTGCAGCCAGAGACTCGCAGCTCAATGTTAATTATAACATCTCAATGTCAGGCGGCTGCCTGCAAAGGGAGGTAAAAAGGGAGTAATGCGAGAGGGTATTGGGAGGGGTTATATGGAAAAGTGAGAGGGGTTATATGGAGTAATACCAGAAATTATAGGGAGGGGTTATATGGAAAAGTAGGAAGAGTTATATGGAAATGTGGGATGGGTTATCGGGAGGGGTTACATGGAGTAGTAGGAAGGGTTATAGGGAGTAATAGGAGGAGTTATAGAGAGGGTTATATGGAGTAGTGTGAGGGGTTATGTGAAGGTTTTATGGTTAATGGGAGGAATTATAGGTAGTGATGGGGAGTAATAGGAAGGGGTTATACATAGGGTTATAGGGAGTAGTAGGAGGGGTTTATGAAGGGTTTAATGCTTAATGGGAGGGGTTAAAAAGCGTAATGGGAGGAGTTATAGGGAGAGGTTTAGGTTGCGCTCACATTACCAGATCTTTGCTACAAGTTTTTACTTAACAATTCATCCAAATATTTTTATTATTATTATTATTATTATTATTATAACCATTTATTTATTAAGCACCAACAAATTCTAGCCTTATGGTAGATTTATGCATAGTTCCTGGTGGGAATGGGGGGCTTTTGAGGGCCGCGCACATGAACTTAAAATGTAAAGGAGTCATAGGGGGTAATTGAAACCGATTCCGCGATCCCTCGCCGTATAAAATAACAGCCCAGCAGAGACACTTTTACGATTAAATTAATCGGCCAGAATTACAATTAATAAACCAGCTGCTGGGTAATTACGCCGCAAGACACCGGCGAGGCGCGGACTACAACTCCGGCAGGAGGGAGCTCGACGGCAAACTTCCAGCTGCTGCTGCACTGCTATTCCCATCGCTCTTATCCATCCAGAGACGAGAGCAGAGCTGGAAGGGCCCGATGTGCTGGGTAACCGGCCTGGAATGATGTCCCAGTCCCCACGTGGTTGGTTTATAAATGACAGCGCTCGATACGGGGTCCCTGGAGGGAGTACAATGCGACTGTCTCTACTGTACCATAAAGAACATTAACACGTTACACCGAGCCGGCCGACCGTGCCAGCAACACGGCTTCACTATTTCACTGCCACCATAAACCAGTCTGTGAGCAGAGATGGGGGCCGAATGGGGCCGACCTGCCATCTTATTCTCTGTTAATCCGTTAATTTTATTTTCTACACATTTGACCCTAAAGTAATGCCTAAAAAACATCACTTTGTTACAAACAGCTGTTACTTTTAATGATATGATGTACCCCCAAACCTAAAATATTTCAATAATGCTTCTTGACTGTAAGCTCTTGGGACAAGATAAAAAAAAACATAGAACTGAGCAAGTGAATATATTTAGACGAAAAAAGTCATTTTTTTTTTGCTGTAATAGTCAAACTTTAACTTTCATTCTTCTTTTATTAAAGTTTGGTTAATAATTCCAGACATCGCGGATGGTAACGAAAACAATGTGTCGAGCGGCAGACAAATAGGAGAGCAGGAATTATCAGAGCATAAAAAGCCGCCGATCTGCCTATTCTGAATTTATTTATTTTTTAAGACATTTTTTTTTAAAATTTATAATTTTATTTGGCAAAAAATGTCTAGAATTTCAACAAAAAAAATAAAAGGATCGAGTCTTTATCTAGAACTGTGGCTCCAAACACCAAGGAGTCACCGGAGAGCAAACGGTTAACTTTCAGCACCTTGCCGACGTGTAATTCCGCATTCCGTAAACGACTTTTCTGCAATTAGTATATATTTCCTTGACACATTTATACCGGCGCAATCCACTCGGATGCTTTGCATCCAAAATGATTCCGGGCTATAAGTGATATATTTATAGCCCGCTTCTGAATTTTTATGTATTACATGCGGTCGCAGCAGGATTGTTACAACGAGCCACGAAAAAAAAAAAAAAAGATATCACTTCAGCTACACAACACGTAATTAGTCAATTAATATTTGATAGCACGGGATTAAATATTTATGTCAACAGACAGAAGTTCCCAGTGTGAGAAAATCAGATTAAAGCCGTCGTTTTTTTGGTTTTTTTTCACCGTTATTGCTGGCTATTGCTAAAAAAAAAAATATTGACTTCAACCCAACATCTGCCGGTAGTATATTTCAGTCGCACGAGTTGCGCTGTTGAATGTAAATCAATCACGTATCTTAGACCACAAGCTGTTGTATTTAACGTGTGCATTTTATGACCGATAAACAAGATTCCGTCATCTTTGGTGTTTTCGGGGGTTCTTCCAGCTTGGAGAACGTCAACATTTGAAGAGCGTGAAGATGTGGAACGTCCGCCTGGCCCGTGGACCTGTTGATCGTCTGGTCAAAGTCACTTTGGAGCAGACTGGAGCAGAGGGGCTCTAGTTCCGGGAAAGCGAGGTTGAAGTCCTTTGAGATGTCACCTGCAGCCAAGTTCATTAGTTGGACATCTTGGACATCTTGAACCACACTCCAAGATGTCCAACTAATGAACTTGGACATCTCGAGAACCACACTCCAAGATGTCCAAGTTCATTAGTTGGACATCTTGGAGTGTGGTTCTCGAACGATCTTGTTACACATCTTTTGTGGATACCAATTAGATGATAGATCCAGTAGATCAGTTTCCAGTCCTGGGAAGAGCCATTTATATCTCTAGGTAAAGCCACCCCAACGCTTGTGGTCACCCCAGTAGATCAGAGAATCCAGAAGACCAACATGAAGTAATGTCTTAAATGATACCTGATTTTTGAAAGTTCTGTTTGAAGATTCTTGATTTAGAACCTTGGGAACCGAGGTGGGTTTAATCAATTATCGACTTCCAACCTCCGCTTTTCCATACGAGTTGAATTGACTCGGAATCACACGTGTAGATCTCCATCCCAACATGACATGATATAATTAGCCGCTCTGCTGATGAGTGAACGCGTGCCTGCTGGGAATCGGGGACAGAAGCTCTGCTCGTGACTGCGGTGAAGGGATTATGTGTCTAAGGTCGCGGGTCACTTCCCATCGAGCTAGCAGATGTCTCTTGTCAACAGTGACTCCACATGCCCGGGGAGTGTTTGGTTTGGCTGCGTCTCAGATATGTATCTGCGCATGTGCTCCATGTGTACAACTATAATGCGCATTTGGATCTACCTGATATGTGTGTATAGGTCCACCATGGAAAGACAGAGTTAAGCCATAAACATCTGTTTGCAGAGCTGTAGAGGGGCAAACAGCAGTTTGGGTAAAACATGAAAAACCAGTAGGACATTCCATTTGTTGCTATGGTTACTGCTTCACTTTTCCACTTAGCACCAGAATCGGTCTATATAAATATCCATAGCCTGGGATGGTTTCTACGTAGGGGGTCGCGCCAAAGCCAGGAGAGAAGATACGCAGGAGAAAGGTGTGTTGGGAAGCCAAACAATGAAACACGAAGGGAGAAATGAACCCCTCAAAGTCTGCTTGGTTTCCGGGTGTCTATCCATGATGTTCACAGAAAACTAAAAACTCCTTAAGTACTTAAAATACTTTATTAATCTGACAGGAGGCAAAGAGTCCAGAAGTGAGAAGAGCTGACTCATAGGATCACCCAGGAGAGACGATGAGGAGTGCAGCCCGTCACGTAGAGGAACACTTTCCTTCACACCCAAGGTTGACAGGTTGGATCTAAAAGCTCTTACTTTTTCCAAAACTGGCCTCGAGGGACTGGTTCCATCTCTGTCGGAACGTAAAAAAAATGCACTTCAGCTGCCCTTCCCAGACAGATAACACAGTCCAACACAAGCCCATTCCCTGTGGTCAAGAAGACCCTGTTCCAGGTCATCCAGAGAGTTCATACAACGAGTCCTTCCTCACATCACATGAGACACAGCCAAGAAGAGGTGTTTGCTGCTATTACATAAACATTTAACCCCTTTCCTGCCCAAACCTATATTCTGTTTATATGCAGCAAGGCTAAACATGTTACCTAAACATCCGGCCCCCGTCTAGTCTCCCGTTACACCTGCTGTAAAGACTCAAACCTTAATCGGTGGTTGGTCTCGTCTTAGAACTGGAACATTTGACATTTATTTGCACAGAGCTTTCATTGTGATTTTTTTCATAGGAACGGGAAGGGACAGATTTGTAGAAATGCATGCATACACACACACATTCACATACACACATTTATACACACACATTCATACACACACATTCATACACACACATTTATACACACACATTCACACACACACACATTTATACATACACATTCATACACACACGCATGCCTACACACACACATACACACACACATTTATACATACACACATTCATACACACACACATTCATACACACACACATACACACACATACACACACACATTCATACACACACACATACACACACGCATACACACACGCATACACACACATTCATACACGCACATAAACACGCACGCATGCACACACATTCAGCCACACATTCAATGCTGTTGGAATGTTTGGCTTGTACCATTTGGCACACACCGAGTTAAAAATGGAAAAAAAGTTGCCTTTAAACAATTATATCACAATTTAAACACCTTTCAGAAAACCCACCGCTTAATTTCAGAGCGTGGGAAACACAGAACAAAGAAAAAATGGGATTTGAGTCAATACATCAATATCGGAAAGGGATAATACTCCCCTTTTACTTAAATACTAAATATTAGATCTTGAGCACGGTGGTAAAACTGGTGTAATCGCCATAGCGACCTCTTACCAGTTTGCACGAGAACCGTTCTTCATATATAACATCCACAGAGCGTCAAGTAATTCATTCAATTTCTAAAGAATTAGGTGCAACATTGTAACTAAAAGTAAATGTGTCCGCTCCCGTGTATACAGAGGAGAAGTAAAACGAGTAGCTTTCCGATATTTATATAAAAATACAACGAAAACGTATATTTTGTGCCATCGAATAATGAAATCGAGGCAGGTCTTTTAAATGAAATATTGACAGCAATAATGAAAATGATTTGAAAGCCAGGCTTGCGAGCGGCCGTGTTTCCAAGCGTCGTTTGTGGAGTAAATGAATACAGCGTGATGGGGAGGGGTGACACGGTGCGTGACGGCCTGCGCATGTTGCGATAACAAGGCCTATGTTGGTTATGTGATTGTGGGATATCTTAGTGGTGAACTTTTATGGAACACAAGTCCTAGAATGTTCTAATGGATACATTATAATTCAGCAAATTATGAAGACCCAAGTGTCGCCTCTGAGTCGCTAATCCCAGGGCTGTCAGGCAGAAGTGACGCCAATGCGTAGAAGCCGATCTGATATCTGACTGGAGTCCAACGGAAGCTCAAGTCAATGAGTAGGACATCTGCACGAGAGATCGATGGCTACATTGACTTTCCAAATGCATAAAAAAGTCATGGTGTGCGTGTTGGGACAGACAAGCGGCTTCTTCACTGTTTGGTTGAGGATTAGCCCTGACTTCCTACCCCTGGGGGTGTCATTTCTTATGGCCGTGAGCCCATCATGTGTTCATCCTTAATAGAAACGTGATTCCCATAGTAGCTTCTCCTGTGGGTCTCGCCTTCCCTCTTCTGAATTCTATTCCGTCACCTGCATCCCGTCCAATTTATGGGGCCTCCTTGACCCCGTCCCATCGGCTGCCAGTCTGTCCATTCTTTAACCTTCATCCAGTTGGCCAACATAACCAGTTACCTCCATGGGTCCAAGATTTTTGGGTCTACAAAAGTGTAGAGTCACCTTCAGGTGTCTTTATCTGACTTCTGATGAAGAACCGTCTGAGGCTTTGAAGGCCTATCAAGATATCAGAAGTGCCATCTTCAAGTGTCTTTCTTTATCCGTATTTTGCTTGATGTCTAAAGCAGGAACCTCCAATGTCTTGAAAGCTGATGTAAGTTCTACACCTGTCACCATTATTAAATAGAAGACATTAATGCACCCCCCCCCTCCCTGCCAGAGCTCAAAAACTCCCAAAACCAGAAGACCGGCCCTCAATGTGCCTCCAACAGAGCTGGCCGTCTGAGCCAACAAGCTAACGCTGGGTTTTTGTTTGAAAAACAACAGTATCATTAGAAACCCTTAACAGAACATATTAAATATAAATTGTAATTGAACAACAAAGCGACTCTGATTTTGCTTAAAAAACCCAAGATTTTAGTGCGATTTTACAAATTAAAATGAAACGTCAATATGTCTTTCACATCAAACATTCATTGCAATAAGATATTTCTTCCTCCAGGGAGAGGAAAGGAGGGTTTCAGACAAAATGAATCTCAACGCTAATTCACTAAAATAGAATGTTTTAAACTTAAAAAGTGATGATTCTGGCAACATTGCGCATTTCTGCATAAATGATACGAAGCGACACGATAAATCCAGCATCTGTCTTTTAACCCCTTTAATGTGCATTTATCTAGTTACGGTCAGATTCCATGCACGCCCTTGTCCTTTGTGGTGGGGCATCTTCTATTGAAGATGGGGGGTTCCTTGTTGCCCCCGGCAGACATCATGGCCCCCATGCATCTGGCGCATTGGACCCATCAGCGGTAAGGCATTAATCCCTGTAAGCTCATCCCCATCTGTTGATCGACGTTTCAGTAGATAGGGGAATGTAACTATGGTAATGTCTATCGGACGCCGCGATCCCCGCTCGCTGATCATTACACGGATACAATATTTCTATTTCCTGAACTCGCCATCCATCAGCTAAAAATGGCAACTTTATTATCCAATACACTTTACATGACAAACAGAATAAAGGGGGGCAGTTAAACAAAGACCAGGGGGGCACCAGGAGGTATCGGGTAACCAAGGCACCCAGCGGGGTGATGTATAGCGCATTATATCGCCCCATGGTAGTAGCGGGGCAGCTGACACAGAAAGTATTGGGGCTCCACGATGGATAAGAGGGAGCTGTGAGAGCTGCACTGGGCATGGGAGAGGGGAAGAAGGGGCTTGGGTGAGAGGAGTAGAGGGAGAGAGGGAGTGTATTTGTACGGTGTTAGAGTGAGTGTGTGCATGTGTATTAGTATATGATGTTAGTGTGTGTCCCTGTATGGTGTTAGAGTGAGTGTGTGCATGTGTATCAGTATATGATGTTAGTGTGTGTCCCTGTATGGTGTTAGAGTGAGTGTGTGCATGTGTATCAGTATATGATGTTAGTGTGTGTTCCTGTTTGGTGTTAGTATGTGGGTGTGTGAGCATATGATTTTAGTATGTGTGTCACTCCATGGTGTTAGTGTGTATAAGCATATGATGTTACAGTGTGTGCATGTTAGCATGAGTGTGTGTATTAGTATTTGATGTTAGCGTGTGTTATTGAACGGTGTTAGAGTGAGTTTGCATGTTAGCATGAGTGTGTGTATTAGTATTTGATGTTAGCGTGTGTTATTGAATGGTGTTAGAGTGAGTTTGCATGTTAGTATGTGTGTGTGTGTTAGTTCGAGGGAGGCCCAAAAAAAAACTGCACCCAGGCATCACTAATTCTTGGTTCATCACCAAGAGGTAGCAGGGTGGTCTAAGATTATTTTGTTGTCGGGGTTTCACTAACAAGGTTACCACCGGCATCTCCCCCAAACCCCATGCCAGGCATTGAGATGACCCTGGAGTGGAATTTAGGGATTCAACAAAGATCTCCAACAAAAAGAAATATTGGCTAAGAATTCCCATAGTCCTCTGCAGCTCAGGAGATGAGGACAAGGAGAATTGTCACGCTGCCCAGAGAAGTGACTTCATTGTGTAAATACCGCACTCAATTAATTAAGGAACTGGAGCTCTTCTGTGCGTTGGCACCAGATAGTGTTTAGCAAAGTGTCTTCTACTGCATGGGACACAAATACATTGTAACACAGGACAAGCGACTTCTTTAACCCATAAGTTACCTTAAAGATGAGATGAAAGGGATCTCACTTCATAGAAACCGTGTCAGGAGCCCACAGAATGAACTCTCCATGAGCAAAGAAGTGAACAAGATTCCACAGGATCCAACTAACCTGGAAATCAGGAACATGTATAAGTAGTGGTGATGGGGGGGGGCAACGTATTCCCTTCACAATTTTCTTTCACAGTAACAATGATGATTTTTACATTTCTAATGAAAATTGGTAAGAAAACCTTGATGTTAGTGTGTGTGTGAGTGAATGGCGTTAGAGTGAGTTTGCAACTTTGCATGTTATTATGTGTGTGTGTGAGTGAATGGTGTTAGGGTGAGTTTGCATGTTATGGTGTGTGTGTGAATGGTGTTAGGGTAAGTTTGCATGTTAATACGTGTGTGTGAGTGAATGGTGTTAGGGTGAGTTTGCATGTTAATATGTGTGTGTTAGTGAATGGTGTTAGAGTGAGTGTGCATGTTATTGAGCGTGTGTGAGTGAATGGTGTTAGGGTGAGTTTGCATGTGAATGAGTGAATGGTGTTAGGGTGAGTTTGCGAGTTTGCATGTTAATGTGTGTGAGTGAATGGTGTTAGGGTGAGTTTGCATGTTAATGTGTGTGTGTGTGAATGGTGTTAGAGTGAGTTTGCATGTTATTGAGCGTGTGTGAGTGAATAGTGTTAGGGTGAGTTTGCATGTGAATGAGTGAATGGTGTTAGGGTGAGTTTGCATGTTAATGTGTGTGTGTGAGTGAATGGTGTTAGGGTGAGTTTGCATGTTAATGTGTGTGTGTGAATGGTGTTAGAGTGAGTTTGCATGTTAATGTGTGTGTGTGTGAATGGTGTTAGGGTGAGTTTGCATGTTAATACGTGTGTGTAAGTGAATGGTGTTAGGGTGAGTTTGCATGTTATTATGTGTGCTAGTTCGGGGATTTCTCAGAAGAACGTCATTTTATCTTTTTATGTAAAAATGGGAACACGCGGAGAAAATGTGAAAAATGTAAATTTGCCAATACAAGGTAATTTCCTCTTTTTTCATATTTTGTTTAGTTTTTCCCCCCCGGAGGTTATGTTTTACGTTCTGTAATTCTGCAGAACACAGGAAATGCTGAATTAGTTATTCATATTTTTCTTTTGATGAGAAATATCTTCCTTCCATAGCTATAGGTTTTCATTACTTAACACTTTCCTCTGATTGGAAACACGAAACATGGAAAGGGGGCACTGGCTTCTGTAACTGATTCATTGGAAAAGAGAGGGTGGTAGATCAGAGGAACAGCCTCCCAGCAGGGGTGGTAGAGGGTAATACAGTGACAATACATCTTCCGGCAGGTTCTATGTTTCTTTGTTACTTGCTTTCAGCATTCTCTTCGCCCCTCTGATTAATACCCCGGCCCTGCGCGGCTTCACGGTATTGCTGTGTTGGGTTGTCTGTTGTGATTAAACAGGGATACGTTCTGTACATTTGCCCTCAATTTCCACGATCTACAATGCAGATGTGCCGTGATAAACACCAGCTGTCAGCCTGTCACTACAATTGTGCGAGGGTTAATAGGGAGCGAGTAGCTAAATGCGCCACGGAAGTGGATTCAGATGGAATTTAACCCCTTGTGCAGCAAGCCTCCAGGAGAGTTTTTATTGCCGCGCCAGAAGTGCTTAGGACCCCCATCATGTAAAGACAACATACCCCATAGCAGGATCTATGACATCATACCCAGGGGTTATTACACATGTATGGGGTTAAATTAGAATAGTATAGTAAATGCTTCCAAGTAAACGATGAAAAATCATTCCTATACAGGACTTTCAGAAGTATGCAGAGAGATATATTGGTAGCTCCTTATGGATTTTGAAAGGTAGTGGATGCAAGGAAGCGCCGTCCAGGAGAGATGGCGACGGCTAGTGCAGCTGGGTTAGTACCAGCAATACACAGAGGAAGAGAACGAAATTAAACAAGGAACGGGTTAGATCAGTCTGTGCAAATCTGTACGTTGTTATGTATTTGTTAATAATAATAATAATAATAATAATAACAATAATAATAAAAACAATACTAATAATAATAAAAATAATAAAATCCGATCAGGTAATGGGTTCCGCATTAGCCACTGAATGACGATAATTAGCAATTAATATTCATTTTCATTAGCCGTCAGGTCCTGTTGATTAGGTGACTGTAGCCGGTGACCGGCGTGACCCGGGTGGCCCGACGCTCGCTGACAATTTGTTAGAATTAGCCCGCCTGCTCGCGGAGCGGAGGAGTTCTCCAGCTGACGAGGGGTTAATACCCCTGAGACTAATTGCAGTGGGCGGAGGGGGTGGAAGTTTGGTTTATTTATAGAGGAGAGGCAAGCGCCGCCTCTGTTTGTTCCTGGGCTTTGGGGTAATTGACTGGAAGTGATTGCTGTTAGCGGCTCTAATCGTAGCTGGTCTTAGAGGTAGCCAGACAGTTACCGCTAGGACATCGCTGAACTACAACTCTCACGGCTCTCTAATCCCATCTAGATTGTGGCGGCATGCTTTAGAATGATAAGAGTGATAGTTCAGTGGCAACTGGGGAGCTTTCTGATGGACAGCCGTCCTGTAGTAGTAGATACAGGGATGGGCTTTGTAAAATTTAGCTTCATTCATTATTTTTGGGGGAATGCTGAATTGTCATGTGACAGCTTTAAGAATTAAGTGAAAATTCTAGATACTAGAGGGGGGGTTGATTAATGTGGAACAGCGGCTTTAATGCCCTGGTGGGGGGTATCTGGAAGCCGAAGAGAAACGCTTCGTAGCTTTAATGCCCTGGTCACGCCACGGAATATGTATATCGTAGGCTGTGACACGCGCGGTTATCATGGGAACGCACGTTTATTAAGCGTCCGCGTTAGACGGAAAGGTTCTCCAGCGGCGTCAATTTCCAGAATCCAGAAAAAAAAATGTAATTCTGGAGACTAAAAAGCAGATGATTAATAAATCAGGAATTTTCTGGTTTGGGGTCTTAGGCTGCTAAGGGTTAAAAAATATAAAATCTATCCGTCCAATCCTGATCCAGCTTCCTGGATATTTCTGGAGAAAGCTCCTTTTTTTATATATATATAAAGATTTAAAGACTTTCTGATCAGCTCTTCGTTTACCAATCTTTTTAGGGACAGGTCCACTAAACGGCACTCAATGGGAACAGAATGTAGATCCAGGAGGTTTCCCCATTAGGATTTTGCCCGGAAGCTGTATGATATAACGAAGGAGACTTTGTAACGAGTCCGGGTTGTTATCTCAGGGATACTCTGGGTAGTGGTTCTGGTCATTGATTGACGGGTTCATTAGCTCAGCGGGAGCCCAGGGGGGGGTAAGATTTGGAAGGGGGCTTTGAAGAGCTGAGGTCTTGGCGCCGTTGGGTATAACATTGAGTGGAACGTTAAGCCGAGGGATGTTACAGGGAGAAGGGGGTCGATCGTTGATAAGATCAGTTGGTAAAGAGAAGCGACGGTCGCCGCACCTCTCTTGGGTTATGGTTGGAGTCCGGATGGTTCCGTTAGAGGTTCATATAATATATATTTGACTCCACTGCAATGGGGGGTAATGTCAGATTCGCTGTTTCTGATCTAGAATGGACATACCAGGATCTGATTATGCTAAGAGGGCGGTAGATAAGTGGAACAGCCTCCCAGCAGAGGTGGTAGAGGGTAATACAGTGAGGGGATTAAACACGCATGGGATAGACATACGGCTCCTGAATCTAAGACGAGATTAAGGTTTGATTCTTTACAGCAGGAGAAATGGGTGACTAGACGGGGGCCGAATGGGGCCGATCTGCCAGCAGGGTCTATGTTTCTATGCGGCACCTTCTGGTTTTATTTTCAGCCTCATTAACAATCTCCCAGCAGGTTCCTCTGTACCGCTTAGGGGGTAACTTGGCCCTTTAGATATTTTCGTGTTTTTGAAGCAGTTTCACTAAATATGATACATTTTAACCAAAAACAGCACAGAATGCCACTTATACCGGAAACTCCACCAAAATAGATATTATTATTATTTATTGTTTTTTATAATAACAGGATAACAGCCCCGATATCCCCCGTACCTTACCCATCCCACCCACCTCTTGTCTGGTTGCCCATGAATTCCCGCTAGCCACGCGGCTCATTAAACCCGCTGTGTATTTCTAGGTCGTCGGTCTTTTCTTATATTAATATTCAGAAAATAAAAGAAATGAATAGCGTGTCTGGGGACAAAACTGTACTTTTCAATTAAACTTTGCTGCAGGGTCTTTTCAATACAGATCAATAAAAAAGACGCGCGTTGTTCCTCTTATCAGCGTATTCTGCGAAATAAGCAGATTATACAGAGTCGAGAATCCCATTCCGGCTGTTCCTAGAGGTTTCCGCCTTGCCGGGAGTCTGCAAATTGTCTGCACTGCAGTAATAGTGCGCACTCGCAAATTACCTCTCTAGAGTGCAAGCTCAGATGTCCAGAACAACCTTGTGCTGAGTGTTTTGAGATCACGCTGCACGGGGCCGGCTGGTGGTTTATACATAAGGAATAAGTGCGTGTTCTGCAGAAAGGTTTGCATACCGTGACATCGATCGTTCGCTGGCCTCCTCTGATCTCTCTCAGCTCCAAGCAGATCTATGGTGTACGGGGAATTATCTCTCATTTTGATATCCTAATCACCCCCCCCCGTTCCTGAAGTTCTACTTCCTTGGGTATGATACATCCCTTCCATATGTCCCTCTTTCCTCCCCTGATGCCCCCTCTTTTCTAGGAGGTCGGAATGTTTGCTGGGTATGAGGGGATCGCAGGGTTCTACAGCCCTAAAAGCCCCGATAATGTGTATAGAAACAGCAGGGAACGGCTTTATAAATTAAACGGTGTAAATAAACCCCCCATTATTCTTCTAAATGCCCCCCTCAATTATACAAATAGATGCCAACAGGTCGCAAAGTCACCCAAAGTAAAACCTAAAACCAATGTGGCCACTTTGACCATTTGTGAAAGGACAGGGCACGTCGGCCCTAACTGATCTTCTAAAGCCATCCAGCAATCCACCGGTGTAGTTTATTACGGACTGTGTTGTACGAGGACACTGAGTGATTGTCACGTTGTGATCTGGAGAGTTACAATGTCACGGACTCGTTTGTATCAATCAATACTAAGATCTTTGCTGCATAATGCGTGCGCAACCAGCCCTGCTGTTAATATCCCAACACTGATCTGCGAGTAGGGCAGGGGTGTTCGTAGGATCGTGCACCATTATGGACCGGGTGGCAAAGGTTTCACCTGAGTAACCTTACAATGGGCGAGAGAGCAAGGTACGTTCCAAAGTCCTTTAAGGGAAATTCCTTGTTTTGGACAATTAAAGAACATATGCAAAAGAAGGTCTCTGGATGAAGAACCCTGGAGAACCCTGAACTCTGTGATTCTGGACAGAGAACCCTGGAGAACCCCAAGCTCTTTGATTCTGGACAGAGAACCCTGGAGAACCCCGAACTCTGTGATTCTGGACAGAGAACCCTGGAGAACCCCAAGCTCTGTGATTCTGGACAGAGAACCCTGGAGAACCCCAAGCTCTGTGATTCTGGACAGAGAACCCTGGAGAACCCCAAGCTCTGTGATTCTGGACAGAGAACCCTGGGGAACCCTTAACTCCATGATTCTGGACAGAGAACCTGGAGAACCCTTAACTCCATGATTCTGGACGGAAAACCAGGAGAACCCTTAACTCCATGATTCTGGACGGAGAACCAGGAGAACCCTGAACTCCATTATTCTGGGTGGAAAACCTTGAAGAACCCAAGCTCTGTAATTCTGGATGGAGAACCCTGGACCACCCAGAACTCCATGATTCTGTACAGAGAACCCTGGAAACCCCTGCACTCCATGGTTTTAGATGGAGAACCTTGAGCTCTGTGATTCTGGACAGAGAACCCTAGAGAACCCTGAACTCCCTGATTCGGGCTAGAATGCCAGTAATTATCTAACTCACATTAAATAACGTAACAAAAACATTGCTTTGTTCACCGCCTTACATTATCGCGCCTCTAAGCAGCAGTTATTAAAACGCAAAGACAGCATTTTTCTTTTTCTGGCTTTAGATTTTTATAGCACAATAAAATTAACCCTTTCCCATCAGCGCATGCAGAATCTCCATCGGCCTCCACAAGCCATTCATCTTTCTTTTGTTTCCTCCAGAAAAGCCGCGCATTAATTCTCGAAGGCGGCCTAGCAGGATTCTACGAAACGACGCCGGGCTTTATCTAAGCCAGTAAATTATGCCGTCCAATTTGCCGTTATTTACATGAAAATTTGTCTATAAATTAAATAAAGCTTGTGATTAAATGACTTTCGCTTCTGGGATTTCCAGACAGATGCGTTCTGCGTATAATTAGGTAAAGGGCTCAGGAAACGAGGCGTCGGTGATCGGCGGAAAGTTCCTCGCCTTTTAATCCTTTCGCTGCTTGAGAAGCAGGGATTTTAGACCGTTTTTAGGGCTTTAAGGACATTCTAGGTATCATTGGCGGCCAAGATCGCTGGCGTCCTGCGGAAAGCAATAAAACAGACTTTTTAAAGGGGGAAATGTAATAGAGAAAAGGAAAGAAGGTATCTGATTGATAAAAAAGGGGGGGTTAGAAGAAATGACCCCCCCCCCGGGAGGCATGCAAAGGACTGGCTGGTGACCGTCGAGTGACATCACAAAACAACTGTGTGATCCGTCCTCGCGTCATTATTTTTAATCCAATAGCATAGATTTCCATTGTGGGGGGTTTCCTTTTGCTATTCCTTTGCTATATATATATATATTCTAAATAAGTCTAAAAAAAAAAAAAAAAAGCCCCCTGGCCAATCGCCCCCGAGAGCCGCCGACCGGCAGCACGTGAAATAACAGAGTAACAAACTCCTGGATGTGTAATGAAAGGCTGATTGGAAGCGATAATTCACCGGCCTGGCACCAGTCTGCGCTCGGGGGGTTAAGGGGCATCGCGCCGACCCCTCTCTGCGGATCTCAGAAGAAAGGTCTGTTAATAATGGCAGCCTGAAGAAGACTGACGTGCGAAATGAGATTAAATGTTTTATTTTTGGACTAAAGACAATCTGCTAATAGATCCTGACGGCTCTGCTCATAATCCGCCGAGAAGCCGGTTAATTATCTCCGTCTTTATTTAACAATTGGATTCCAGGAGAAGGGATATTCATGTAATAAAGAATATAGCATTCCATACAGAGTTCCTATATTACTTCATATAACCCCTAGTTATTCCATATAACCCTCCCAATAACCCCTCCTATTACTCCATATAACCCCATCTATTACTTCATATAACCCTCCCAATAACCCCTCCTATTACTCCATATAACCCTCCCTATAACCCCATCTATTACTCCATATACCTCTCCCTATAACCTCCTCCTATTACTCCATATAACTCATATTTTCCCACATCTCCCTCCCTATAACCCCTCCTATTACTCCCAATAACCCCTCCTATTACTCCCTATTACCCCTCCTATTACTCTATATAACAGCTCCTTATAACTCCTCCTAAAGCAGAATGCTCCATCTCTAGCCCGTCTCACCATTTTCCCGCTGATTGGCTTCTCGTTGAGTTTGGCCGGAGTGTTTCTCAGGTTCTCTGAGCCATCGCTCATTCATCTCTCCAGGGGCAGAGGGTAATATCTGGTTTGAGATAACCCCCCCGCGGGGTTCATCATTATCTCCGGAGGGGGGTGATCTTGGCGTCATTCTGCTTTGTGACACAGATGGTGACAGTCAGAGGGGGCAGAAACTGCTCATTATCGGAGTTTTCGCTCATTAAGAAACAAAAATGAATTTCTTCTTCACATGAGTCACTGAGTCCGTCGGGGCCGCAGCACAGAGGCCGTTGCGTTGTTGATTCAGATGTTTTCAGTAGATTGGCCATAATTTAGCGACACTCAATAAATACCCGAGACAGATATCATTACTTTCCCGGACATTCTTACTGCCCCGAGGTTCTGGACGGAGAACTCTGGAGAACCCTGAGCTCAGTGATTCTGGACGGAGAACTCTGGAGAACCCTGAGCTCAGTGATTCTGGACGGAGAAGTGTAGAGAACCCTGAGCTCAGTGATTCTGGACAGAGAAGTGTAGAGAACCCTGAGCTCAGTGATTCTGGACGGAGAACTCTGGAGAACCCTGAGCTCAGTGATTCTGGACGGAGAACTCTGGAGAACCCTGAGCTCAGTGATTCTGGACGGAGAACTCTGGAGAACCCTGAGCTCAGTGATTCTGGACGGAGAAGTGTAGAGAACCCTGAGCTCAGTGATTCTGGACAGAGAAGTGTAGAGAACCCTGAGCTCAGTGATTCTGGACGGAGAACTCTGGAGAACCCTGAGCTCAGTGATTCTGGACGGAGAACTCTGGAGAACCCTGAGCTCAGTGATTCTGGACGGAGAAGTGTAGAGAACCCTGAGCTCAGTGATTCTGGATGGAGAAGTTTGGAGAACCCTGAGCTCAGTGAAGAACACTTGCTCTGGTCATGATAAAAACATAGAAACCTATCTGCCGGGAGGCTGTTCCACTTATCTCCCACCTTCTCAGTAGAGTAAAACTTCCTTCCGTTCCATCTCAGCCTCCGAGCCTCTAGTTTTAGATCACGGCCTCTTGTTCTAACATTCCTCCTCCTCCTCCTTTGAAGTAAACGTCCCTCTCGGCCTTTGATTAATTCCATTATATATTTACATATTCCCTTCTTTTCTCTTTCTCCTTTCCTCTTTTCTCCTTTCCTTTGTGTATTTAACCCCTTAAGGACAATAGGCAGTCCCGAAACCCATTGAAAACAATGCATTTTGAGCCCGTACATGTACGGGCTTTGTCATTAAGGGGTTAACATCCCCTTTCTCTCTTCCATGTTGCAGACCTAAGTGAAACATTTATTTTTTTTTAGTTAACGCTTGCAAGATTGTTACATTGTTTGTTTCTTTGCCTGCATTTACCCAAAATATTGACCGGCTCATGAGATATTCCATAAAATATGTATCCTGCCTGCATCGTTCTTAATCTTTCCATCCTTCACATTTTGGAGTTTTTTTATTTTTTTTAATAACAATATCATTGCTTTATTATGGAAAATTTGTTCTAAAACCACGACTCATGTATCGTTACAATAAAGCAATGTTGGCAAGAAAGAAGAGTCATTTCATTATTGTGCATTGTGAATGAATTATGGGTCACGTCGACAATTTAAATAAAGATTTTATGAAATATCTCATGAATGATTCAATATCGCGAAATGCACTTAACGGAGGTAATTGCCAGCCTTTTGGTTTTAGGCGGCTTCAGCCACGATCAAGGACATTGATCGTGAATGGCCAATCGCAAATGGTTTTGTTGAGAATTACCGATCATTTGGAATGTGACGGTTTCCCATTAAAGGTGCTGTCCCACCTCTGCTTATTGTAATTAAATTCCGCATCGGAAACATCCTTTCTAGTCCTTCCGCGAAAGAAATCTCTAATTACGCCCAATTTTTGTCTCCTTTTTAATTGTCACGTGACACAAAAGCAGGCACTGTTGCCATAGGAACCAAAAAAGGTTCTTAAACGATCTGTATTTGTTTTTTATTGTTTGAGTTAAACCTCCGCAGGAGATAATAGAATCACAGCTCTGCTAGGGATTATTCGCTTAACGCAGCAGAGAGTGCGATTTTGGAAAGCGTGGCATCACCTGTGCACAAAGCGAGCGTTTAAAGCGACACGGCATCCTTCCGAGGTCGCCGGATAGGTGAAATCTGCTCTTGCTATGGATACAGTCAAGGGAAAAGTTTCTGGTTTCTGTTTAATTCAGAAAGTAGATCAAAAACGTACGTTTTTTTTTTCACAGTAATTTGATTATCGTTAGTGCTGCGTAGACACTTTGTTGCTGTAAATGGAATTCCGTGGTCTTCGGTTTATCAGTTTGATGATAGCCTCAGCTTTTAGGCTTCATCAGCTCTTTTCCGTGAGTCTTACTGTCTTGGGGAAGCGAACCCGAGTCATGGCCACGTACTCTCATCGTCTTGCTGGAGTCTTTATTGTTGGGTGGCCATGAGTATCTTCTAAAGCAGGGTCTCCAGCCATAGTTAATGAGATGGGGGGGTCAGAGGTTGTGGACCTGAGTAGGAAACCACAAGCTGAATCCAAGACGAGGAACACGAGCAGGCTTTGAGGGAGGCAAATCTTGTTCTATTGGGTTTGGTGGCCAACGTCTTATGGGATGACCCACCAGATGTTGGGGTGGCATCTTCTCTAGATGAATCGCTTGTGCCTTCTTTCTATGCAATTCCTTTTAAACCATTCTTGTGAAGCGGAGGTTTTGGCCACTGTCTTCATCTCTCAGGCATCTTGCCCGTTGCCCCTGCCCCTTCCCCTGGCCCCTGCCCCTGCTGTGGAAAATCATATCAGTGATAAATGTTACAGGTTTTCACTAGATTCATCCCTTGAAAGATGAGTCCAGCACCACAGGGTTAAGGCTGTCGGAGAAGGATCGTATTGTGTTTCTGGCAGGCTGTCCACGGTCTTCCACGTAGGAAAGGTTGGAGCCAGACGAGAACTTGGACAGAGATCCCCGCCACCGCGGTTAGCCTTCATAAGAATGATTACTGCCGTACGTATCAGACACGGCAGGCGAAACCCAGCGGACTGAGGAGAGATGGAGCCCGGCCAATCATCCATTCCGCTATCAGTGTTGTCTCAGGGCCGTGAAATTCGCCGCATCCTCGGTGGGATTATCCGCGGTGTCATTTCAGAGGTCTGCTTCTGCCTGTAACATTTACACACTGTGACGATGCCGAGGCGGCAATATCTTTGCTAAAGGGGACAAATCGTGTCATTTGATAACTTAAGCTGCCGGAACTCTCCGCTTCTCATCAGAATCGGTATCTGCGCCGAGGAATCGCAGACAAAAATAATATTAAAGGGCAACGGAACCTGCGCAGGATTTACATTTCTATGGAAGCTGCTCCTCACCCCGACTGTCTGCACTACAGACTAAATAAATAATCAGTTTTGTGATTTTGGTCTCTTCCTGAACCTGAAGCTTTATTGCAACATGCGGAGAATACAAAATTACCAGTAACATAAAGAACAACATTCCAAATTATTTCTAACGTGAACAAACAGAAGTCCTACTGGTCCACGGGAGAAGAGGGCAAAGAGGGCTCTGGTCTTGTGAGCTTACAATCTACTCGATCTACTGGATTAACCTCTGGTTCATCCATTTAATGGTCATTACAAAGATATATCTTTCCATTAACACAGTTGCCAGACTGGGGGGGTGACAAGGCGACCCTGGCGCTTTAAGGCCGGTGGCCACTAAATGATGTCAGCGCAGCCTCTGGCTGGAGACAAGGCTGCACGGGCCGGGCCTATCAAGCCACCAGCCCACCAGGCCCCTATGTGTCCTTCAACTGTGACCCTTACAAGGATGTTCCTAAAAAGTATCTAGTTTGTGAACCTCATGGAACCTTATAAAGAACCAGCCGTCCCTCACCCTGTATATTATATATAAACCCTTCCAATCCGCCTGTATCATCCTTCACAGAACTCCCTCCATACATCTATTGATCCAAGTCCTTTTTTTTGCCAATATGCACGTTATCTAATCTGTACAGATGACCTTCTAATCTTCCGTCCTCATCCTTTCCAGATGGAGAATCGGCCCCTGATTACCATCCCTCGATGGTCTTCTCCAGCTCGGAATAAGAGCTCATTACCAAGAGCTATCCCCTAGAAAAACTCAATATAATATGGCGGCCCAGATCGCCCCCCAGACGGAACCGCGCAAAACGAGATTTACTGCGAATGTTTACGGAGCGCCAAGAATTATTGATGTTATTAAAAGTACATGAAGCTCGGGGAAGAGGGGAATCGAGAGACGCAAGACAAGGGGATCGTAAAACAGAATGCTGGAGGATATTAAAAATGATACCGAGTGGAAGAGAAATATAAAAGTTAATTTAAAAAAAAATACATTATAAAAAAATAAAATCTAATTTCAATAGGGCCAGCTTTGGTGTAACCGGCCCCTTATAATAAAAACAGCAGGCGCCATCTAATGCGCTACAAAAAGTTTTAATATTACGGTTGGATATGGTGGTGTCATGCCATGTTGTTGTTGTTTTCATTGTGTATATAAATTTTATTAACAGAAAAAGCATCCCTTGCGCTCAGTTAATAGATAATAAAGTATCTTCTTCTGAGGACACTGTGTACGGCATCTCTAAGACGTTCTAGTTAGCTTACGATGGCCGAGGAGACCGTCGTGTAGATGGTGGAGAACATCGTCGAACGCTGGGGAATACATGAATTATTAGATTTTTCACCTAGTCTCCTGTCAGGGCCAAGACTTTCACGGGGCAAAAGTCGCATCTGCCCCAGACACTGCAAAGGGGAAGCTGGAGGTGTCCTGTGGTAAAGCTCAAGGCCTCCTTCTACTTCTAGAAGTTGATGTGACGTCCGAGCAGGGCGGTTGACCCAGGACTTTGAAACAGAACCCGAGGGACCTAGTTACGGTCAATAAAATTGAATTTGTGAGGACCCCTGGTCATTTTCTGTAGGATAACGCAAGGGTTGCAGTTACTGCTTCTTTCCTAGTCTCCCACTTCCGTTCCCATGTGCTCCTCAACATCATCAGACCAACGCTTGGGACATCATTGAGCGTGAGGGGACCTGATCCCGTACAATGTGAAATGTATCTTTATTATGTTATTAATATGTAGGGACTGGTTTTCCTTTCTGCAGTCCCATGCATGGCCGACCTCCATTCCTCCTACGCCATCTTCAGAAGGCGCGGGAGGTGATGAGGAAGTTCTGTCTACGCATATGCTCTCCTGCAAGCACAATGTGAATCCAATCTCGTCAGGCATAAAATAGTTTGACAATTTGGCAACGCATGAAACACGTACGCATTTTTCCCTCTGAAATGTAGATTTCACATTCAAGAACAAGAAGAAACCACAAGGAGCGCCAAGAAATGTCACCAGCCTCGACACGATTTGAATAATTGGGACAGAACCACAAAAACGTGACAGCATTTTATCCCCAAATGTGTTTCTTTTGGCACTGAAGGCCAGAAAGTGGATGTTATTTTTGTTGAGAGACGCTTCGTGCATGGGTGGGAAAAGCCCTCAGTTGTCATTGTCATATTCCATATTCCTGGTCACTCACGGTGTCGGCTGCGACCTTCCCTGACATCAAACTGGTTGTCCTACCATGGTGAAGAGCAGAACGTGACAGCGCTTGTGACGCTGAACCTTCTTCCTTTTAATAAAAATTAAATTTTATCACCATCTTATTTTTTTTTTACATTCAACCCTTTATCGGATCTACATTTACTTAATGACTACATTTTATTTATAGAGCGTCAACGGACTCCACAGCTTTATTACAACGTGGGGAGAATACAAAATCACCAGTAACATTAAAATGAACAACATTCCAAATGATTTAGGAAAAAACTAACAGAAGTCCTACTGGTCCAGTGGGAGAGGAGAGCAAAGAGGGCTCTGGTCATGTGAGCTTACAATCTATTAGATCTATTGCCTTGACCTCTGGTTCATCCATTTAATGGTCATGACAAAGATATATCTTTCCATCAACAGTTCTGATAACTTTAACTCCACTAATTGGGAAGTCGAGCTTCATGCAGGACCCGGTGAAGACAAACAGGTCTCTTTAATGAAGAGCTGCGTGGAGCGTGTGGGAGTGAGAGATATCACGGCCAAGCCGGCAAAATATCCGCCATTCCCATATCCTTCACTATATTAAGGGGCTTGCACAGTACGTGTCCATTACCACCAACACTGGGATCTGTCCATGTCCCCAGGTACTGGGCATTTCGGTTCAAGGTCAGTGCAATAGTCTCGGAGTCTCGGTTGGAATGGGCAGATGCCCTGGGTGAATGGGTAGGTTCACGGGGGGGGCAGATCCTCAGGGTAGATGGGCAGATTTGCAGGGAGGGAGGGGCAGATCGTGAAGGTGAATGGGTAGGTTTGCAGGGGAGAAGGGTAGATCCTCAGAGCGAATGGGCAAGTTCTCAAGGTGAATGGGGCAGATTCCCATTTATTGGGGGGGGTCCTCAGGGTAAATGGACAGATTGGCATGGAGAAAGGTGAGATACTCAGGGTGAACGGGGGTAGATTCTCAAGGTGAAAGGGCAGGTTCCTAGCGTAGACAGGTAAATGTGAAGAGGAGGGGGCAGATCCATGGGGGGGTAGATTCTCAGGATCAGAATGTGAACCCAAATATGTTCTTAAGACCTAAGAAACAGCTACTTTCATTGACTCAAATACTCATTTAAGCTCCTTCTTTAAGATCTGTACGATGAGCGGCTGCCCGGATTCCTAGTTTTTTTAAATGTTTCCCTATCATGTAAATCATTGAACGGCGTTATTCTGAAAAAGAAAAAAAATGCGCTTATTCGCCTCTGAGGACTACAACTCACAAAATGCTCAGCCACCTTTTGGTATCTGGACTCAATAACGAGAAAAGAAGGAAAATATTCTCTTCCGTTCTGCAGCTCTAGGGCGCCCCCTATCGCCTAACTCCTGAAACAGACCTGGTGCGCTGCAGGAGTCCACAGCACGCAAAGGGTTAAGGCCGGTGGTTTTTCCACGAGTGTCTCCTGAAACACGTTCGCTCTAATTAACTCTTTGAGTGCCGGTGGTTAATGAGCATTCCTTGCAAGGTTGCAATGAACATCTTATGATGCCCGGGGATTGCATTTTGGGGTGAAAAGTAGAGAATCAGCCATTATACCAATTTGGAAATGATACAAATATACCTCTATTATTATGTGACTTTGAATACTATAGACAACATTCTAGAAAGTTCTATTGTCCCTGCTGCTAATACCTGTGATAAAGTGCCAGGTGGCACAGGCGGGAGCAGATACTGTGTTTGCCTGATGAAGCCCTCACTAAGGTCGAAACAGTGGCATTTGTTTTCACCTAAATAAATATAATGCTGTGCACTTATTGGAGTGCGAATGGCTACCTTCCTAGGAGTGCCAGGGGTGTCGTAAATGCCCCGATGTGGGGTAAAAGACTGGCTGTGGAGTACACAGGGGTAGAAGGGAAGCATTTCACCATGTCATCCAAAACCCACGGCTTCCTCCTCTATTATACTAACCTTTCCTCTGCCCTTCTATTCCCCAAACCTCCATTCCCATCATCCCTGCATCATGCTCCCCTGCTAATCCTCTTCTCTAATGTCGCTGACAGTTCCTTGTCCTTGTGGCACAGGGCACCATGTGTTCTATACATTTATTACACCTCATTTATTATTGTTGCGCAATATCCCTTTAAGGTCCGTATCTGCCAGGGGCGGCTGCTCCTTCCTATTGACCCGGTGCAAGCGATGCCAGCCTCGGCCACAGGAATTCTGCTCTCTCGTAGCCAACCTCTGCTATACAGATCACTTTCTAATGACAAAAACATCCTCCTTATGAGCTGCTTCTTCCTCCCAACATTACAAGACGTCAATTTGTCTGCAACCACTGGAAATAAACGCTGGGATAAAAGTCCAAACTTTCCGCTATTACCGGGAACGTCATTGGAATGCGCGGATTATTGCTTTGGATTAATATCCCAGTCTCTTGATGATATTTTGAAATAGACTATGACAGCTCGAGGAGGTTGACCTAGGAGGAAAAATGTCTGCTTTCCAGCAAGGTCCATCCCTTCCATCATCAGCTTCTCTTCCATGCTCTGGAAAGGGTAGCAGTTGAAGGACATGATTGTCTATTCCTGTGACCTGTTTAGAGATTCCCAGACCTTAGTGCACATGGGACATCAGTGAGGTAGGGGAGAACCAGAGCCTGATGACCCAAAATCGGGTGAATTTGTACCTTTTTTTTATTTTTTGACAATTATCTAAGGGAAGGACCAACTTGGGTGTTCACAAAAATATTCTAGATGCTTGGACATCACTTGACCAGAGAATTGCTTATGGAAACCACAAAAATATTCTAGATCGTTGGGCATCACCCAACCAGGGACTTCCTTATGGAAATCTCAAAAATATTCTAGATCTTTTGGACATCACCCCACCAGTAACTTCTTATGGAAATCATTCTCAGTACTGAAGCTAAAGCTGGAGATCAAGGATAGTTTAGAACTTGTAGAGCTGGACACCAAAGATACACCTAGAACCGAGATCCAACAAATCAACCCAATTTCTTTCCATTACAAAACCTAATGAATCCATGAACTTTAAACTAACGGCCAATGTGCTTCTTGATATTATACGATAACCTTAAACTCTAGCTTCGCTGCTGGGAGGGCGATGAGTGATTTCACCGTCCTCTCTGTTCCGGATTCCTCATCCTCCAGTTCTCGTAGGAGCTTCCAATCCATCATGCCACAGAAGGCTCACCTCAAACGCTCTATCACAACCCCAAATCGCGTTCAGAAGCCTGGCCTGCGGCGGGAATACATACGTTTCATGTTCATCAAAAGCCGCTAGAAGAGCATCAAAGACCAGCATGACTTTGTAGCGAAAATGCAGTTCTCCTGGACAGAGAGATTTATCATCAGACAGAGAATGAGAAAATATTTTCTGAAGCCTGGCGAGGGTTTTTTTGCCTTTCAAAGAGACTTTTGCCTGCATTATTTTCCTACGCGGAGAGGACACGCGAAATGCAACAGAGGTGACGGAGCTGAGGAATCGGACGCATCTACACGTCATGGGATGAAAGGAGAAGCCCCAGCTTTTAGGATGAAACGCTCCCTGAGATGCAGTTTGGAATTGTTCTAGAACTATTACAATGCTTTGATTTCCTGCGGGATGGAAGAGATACGCAACCAGACGGCAAATAAATTGTATCATTTCATGCAATATGAATGATTTTCTGCCTAAATAGCTTCCCTGTAAATCCAGAGGGCTTGTATTTCAGAATTTTAAGGGGCCAGCAGTTCCGCTCAGCTTTACATGTATTGTTACCTGTGCTGCGCCAACAATGGGAAGAGAATATATATCGTGGAGTGAGATTATATACTGTGTATAAATATATAATAATAATATAATAATAATATATATAATATATATTATTATATAATATAATATATATATAGTCGACATGCATTCCTGCCAAACAAAGGGATCAACGTTCAAAAAAATTCAGCTAGAAAATATAAATTTAGTCCTCCCTATAAATCCTTGTTTGAGCTTTACAAACCCTCCTATAATTCCATATAACATCTCCCTGTAACTCCTCCCATTACTCTGTATAACAGCTCCCTTTTACTCCTCCCATTACTCTGTATAACAGATCCCTATAACTCATCTCATTACTCTATATACCAGCTCGCTATAACCCCTCCCATTACTCTATATAACAGATCCCTATAACTCCTCCCATTACTCTATATAACGGATCCCTATAACTCCTCCCATTACTCTATATAACAGATCCCTATAACTCCTCCCATTACTCTATATAACAGCTCCCTAGAACTCCTCCTATTGCTCTATATAACAGATCCCTATAACTCATCTCATTACTCTATATAACAGCTCCCTATAACTCCTCCCATTACTCTATATAACAGCTCCCTATAACTCCACTTATTAATCTATAAAACAGCTCCCTAGAACTCCTCCCATTACTCTATATAACAGATCCCTATAACTCCTCCCATTACTCTATATAACAGATCCCTATAACTCCTCCCATTACTCTATATAACAGATCCCTATAACTCCTCCCATTACTCTATATAACAGCTCAGCCACTTTAATACAGTTTTGGTCAGTACCTGGTATTATTACATAATCCATTAATAAAATAAAATACATTTTGGTCAAATTAATTACAGCAGAGCCAGTGCTTTCTCTTATATAATGCAGCTAGGATTAACCATTTGTGGTGCAGACCAGCAGACTCTCATACACAGTAACCAGAAACACTTATGCTGTTATAAACCTTGGTTCTGTATCCTAGGATGTGGAGAGTAAATTGGGACCTGGTTCTCAAGGGGTTAAGTCTGAGAGAGAGGGAGAGAAAGAGAGCGCGAGAGAGAAAGAGGCAGAGAGGGTGAATGAATGAATGAATGAGTATATACATTCTGGTACTCAAAGGGTCAAAGAGAGAGCGAGAGAAATATGGTTAAAGAGAAGAAGAAAAGACAAAGCCAGAAAGATAATTGAGAGCTGGGAGAGGAAAAAGGGAAGAGGAAAAGAAGAAGAGGAAAAGAATGAAATAGAAAAATGAGAGTAAGAGAAAAAGAAGAGAGGGAACGAAGTAGCAGATAATAAGGGACGTCAGATAGTAAAGAGAAATGATAGGACGAATGAGAAGAGAATGAAAGAAAGAAGGGGATACGGGACAGAAGAAAATGGTACAGACAGACACAGATAGAAGGAGATAGAAGACAGACAGAAAGGAGTTGACGTCACATTGCCCCCCCCCCTGCACTCCTTAGCTCTTTCAGGCTGATGAGAAACCTCGATCTCCTCCTGAAGAAGGTCCCCTCCCCGGGCCGGCTCCTCTGCCACTCACATGGAGAACAAGTCCTCCGGCCCGGGGAACCTGTCCCACGTGGACCCCACAGGCTCCAGCATGGACGAGCTGATCATCACCGGCACCTTTGGGACTCTCCTGTCTCTGATGTACGTGGCTGGGGTGGCAGGGAATGTCTACACCCTGGTGGTCATGTGCCACTCAATGAGGTATGCGGCCAATATGTACATTTCCATCATCAACCTGGCCCTGGCAGACCTCCTCTACCTGTCCAGCATCCCCTTCATTGTGTGCACCTACTTTGTCAAGGACTGGTATTTTGGGGACATTGGGTGCAGGATTCTCCTCAGCCTGGACCTTCTCACCATGCATGCCAGCATCTTCACCCTCACTGTCATGTGCACCGAGAGGTACATGGCGGTCACCAAACCCCTGGACACAATTAGGAGGTCCAAGAGCTACAGGAAGGGCATGGCTGTGGCTGTGTGGTCCTTGTCCTTCCTCCTGACTCTGCCCATGATGATCATGGTGACCTTAACAGAGGGAAAGGGTAAAGGTGTAAAGAGGATGTGTGCCCCAACTTGGAGCCTTGCAGCCTACAGGATCTACCTGACTGTCCTGTTCAGCACCAGCATCATGGCCCCAGGATTGATCATTGGCTACCTGTACACCAGGTTGGCCAGGACTTACCTGGAGTCCCAGAGGAACCCAGTGAACAAAAAGGAGAACAAGAGATCTCCCAAGCAGAAGGTCCTCATCATGATCTTCAGCATTGTCCTGGTCTTCTGGGCTTGCTTCCTACCCTTCTGGATCTGGCAGCTGGTCAGACTTTATGATGTGACCCCCCAGCTCTCTTCCCAGACCCAAAAGTGCATTAATTACCTGGTCACCTGCCTGACGTACAGCAACAGCTGCATTAACCCCTTCCTGTACACCTTACTCACCAAGAACTACAGAGAGTACTTGAGAAACAGGCACAAGAAGTTTTACAGGTTCACCTCTGCCTTCAAGAAGAGAGGGGCCACCTTGCAGTGCTCCTCGTGGGGTCGCTCAATGTCCTCCAGCAACCACTATGACTTTGCCTCGGAGTCGATTATCATGACAGGTGTCAGGGAGATTAAATGAGGGGCATCTGGGAGCGATCTGCACCAGCAGCTGCCCTGCCACTGCCAGAACAGGACACCCAGAACAGGTAAGGGGGGGGGGTCCACACACCTGACCCTGGGCTGCCCATCACCTCCGCAAAACTGAGCAGAAAAAAAGTGGATTTAGGTCCTTTTGGGGCTGGGTGAAGAAATACCCTCCCAGGCTTTGTTTGTTTTTTTACCCTTTTAATTGCTTTTTTTTTATTGTTTTTTGTTTTGTTTTTTGTTGTTTTCAGTATCGAAATGTGTTAACCCCTTGCTTTCCAGAAGGGACTGCACTGAGCATGATCTAGTTTGGGGTGAAGAGCAGGCTTCTGGGTAAGGCCGTGTATATTCTGTATGTTCAGCTCGAAAGGTGAATTCCATGCTGCGCCCGATTCGGCGCTTTAAAGGTTGCTGTTCCACTAAGACAAAATATTAATTGCTCTTTTTTTGGTATGTTAAGAAGAAAAAAAAAACACCTTAGGAGATCGGTGATTTTAGTCTTTACTCTGAACGGTTAAACACATTATAAGAAGCTTTTATCAGTTTCTATGGCAACAACCTATCCGCATCTGCTACTGTGACACGTGATAATTAAGAATTCCAGACAAAAATAATAAATGAGTCAAACTTTTCGAGTTTATTTCCGGGAAGGGTTTTTGGGCAGAAATTAGATTCAGGAGCCGGATGCCTATCCCATGCGTGTTTAATACCCTCACTGTATTACCCTCTGTATTACCCTCTACCACTTCTGCTGGGAGGCTGTTCCACTTATCCACCAAATCTAGCCCCCCCTCTTAAAGCGACGATTATCTTCCTGGTGTCCTGGTTATAAAAGGAAATGGCGAGCTTTTCACCTATACATGCTGCAGGGAAACGTAAGGGTTAAATGTTACATCTGTCTGCGCGCTGTCGGCGCTCGGATGCCGGTGTGTGGGCAGCGTGAATATCCGCGCCCACGACGTGCTGTCTACAGAGAGAAAATTATACACGAACCCTAAGTTTGCTTCCTATACCGGTAATGAGAGTCTATCCAAGGTTTGCCGGCAGATCGGCCCCATTCGGCCCCCGTCTAGTCGGCCGTTTCTCCTGCTTTAAAGACTTAAACCTTAATCAGTCGTTGGTCTCGTCTTAGATTCAGGAGCCGTATGTCTATCCCATGCGTGTTTAATACCCCTCACTGTATTACCCTCTACCACTTCTGCTGGGAGGCTGCTCCACTTATCTACTACCCTCTCAGTACAGTAAAACCTCCTTACTTATATAATTGAACTTGTTTTGGCCGATCCTGTTGCTGGGTTTCATGAACTCGTTTTTAAGTTAAATTATGTAAATAAAATGCTAGCGTTAAACAGCGGGATCCTTTCTGGGCTCCTTCTACGTATCTCTATTGTATCTCCGCCGAGGGTCTTATTTCGAGCTGAAACTCCTTTCCCCTGCCGGAGGTTCCCACCGCGGCGCTGCGCCTTTCCATTAACCCTTTCCTCCCCTGTAGTCCTATAAATAGCTCTGGTGTAACGAGCAAGTCCTCGTTGCTATGTTTGCGTCCGTTAGCCGTGCGGCCCTAACGATGCTCGCAACGGCAGAGGGAGCAAATTAAATCACCTACTTCTATGACATAAACACAGGGTATCGCCACGGCAACAGAGAACGTTTCATATGCGAGTTTATGTATCATTATGAAAGTGCCGGCAGATCGGCCCCTATCCGGCCCCCTGTCTAGTCGCCCGTTTCTCCTGCTGTAAAGACTCAAACCTTAATCAGTGGTTGGTCTCGTCTTAGATTCAGGAGCCGTATGCCTATACCATGCGTGTTTAATACCCTCACTGTATTACCCTCTACCACCTCTGCTGGGAGGCTGCTGCAGGACGCAATCTATAGGGCGATATCAGCCAGATTGGCAGCCCAGGTTAATTTCGATGTAAATATAAATATTTTTTATTGTGTTTCACAATAATTTGTTTATAACAAAATTGTGTAAATAAAATACATTGTTTTCATTCGGCTTTTAATCAGATCGATAGGGCAAAAAGTCACAGCTATATATAGGCTTTGTAAAGCCACGCCTCCCGGCCACGCCCATGACCACACCCCCATAAAGCAGTCCCTGTGATTGGAATGCGGCAGAAATTGATACTTTGTTCTTTCCTCTGAATGTATCGAGGTTCTTGGGTTAATAAATGTCCCGCTGTACAGCGCTGTGGAATATGACGGCGCTATATCATTCAGAGCCCACTACACCTCGCTTCATGCATTAGTTCTGAGAAGCGCTGTTTTTTTCCTCAAGGTTGTCAAATCAGTTAAAAAGGATTTTTATAGGGCGGTAAATAATCGCCTCGGCTTTTTTCTCACTCGCTTCGCGTCCTTTTTCGATCGATAATAAATCTAAAGGGATTTTATGCATCTTATCCCCCCCCCCCAGCGAGCTTTTAGAGTTTATGTCGCTGGGGGTGGCAGCCCAGCAGAGACGTTACTTTCTACCCGCTGTAGCACTTTAATTCCTCAAAAAAAACATCGCGGAGGAAATCGCATCGCATTAAAGAGAATTAAGAACCCCGGAACGGCGTTCTTTTAAGAAATAATTTTTCAAAAACACTCATTCTGTATAATTTAATGACAGCGGGGAAATTGCCCGACGGCTGCTCCAGCCTCAATTAACGTAATTAGCCCATTAAACAGGGTCAATCACCATAATTATTAATTGGGATTGGAACGGCCCCAACGCTTCTGAAATAACCCAAAATTTGGTTTGTTTTTTTGTATTTTTATTTTGAGGACGCCAAAAAAACATCTTGTTTTTCATATTCTCAAATACCCCATCGGAATATGCTAGGCGTCTTTTGATTGGCTCGTTCCCAAATCTAAATGATTATTTATCAGAATTCCAAACAAATCTATACATTTTTTCATATGAAGCCCAATATGCAAATGATCTGCTGCAATTAGCATATGAGGGTGTATTGTGATGTCACAATGTAAATATTTTTCCCTACAAATCTGCACTTTATATCTAAATTATGGCTATTTTACAGCTAATTTACTGACGAAGGTAGAGATACAATGTGATATTAGAATAAAACCCGAGTGCTCTTCCCATAATGCAATGGGAGGGGGGGCAGCTGTGCAAAAGACCTCTGTATGCTGTTGATCTATACATTTCCCAGCGATATTTTATTGCAATGTATAGAAATCCGAGCCAGACCTTGCCCTATAGCTGAGGGTGATGGCTCATCCTTAATGTTTGACGGCTGGCTGGCTGGCTGTCATAGGATTTGTAGAACGCGTTCCGTCTCTGTTGTCTGGGAATCGCTGCATTGCAGTGGAAGCCACGGTCGGCCCGGAGCTCGTAGATCCTTACATTATGAGTATATATATATATCACCTATAGATCAGCTCTGCTGCAGGACACACAGAGGTGCCATCTCTCCCGTCGTCTTGTTTATTACGTCGGATGCAGATATTTTGATGCATTGACCACCGGCCCGAAGAGGCAGGACCGGCTAATGCCGCATTCCGCAGACGGACGGTTCCCAAAATAGATCCGACGATGAAAGAACCGGACAGTGACGGCACCGAGTCTCCCGAGACCCCGCTGAGAGCCTGATAGAGGCGACGCTGTCTCGGTGGCCATTTAAAAAAGGGTTAATTTCTGCAGGTGCTCGATGAGTTAGAAGGGGGTGATGGGGGAGAGAAGGACAGCTCACGGCTTCTGTCACCGATAGGACAAACCTATCACATTGACCCCAAAGGCTCGTTAATCCAAAGCGCTATGAAGGAGAGTCATGAAATATTCAGCAGGCAGACGCATCGGAAACGGCTCGCCATGCCTGCTAAACAGAGATGTTAGAGAAGGGTACACACAAGGGGGTCCGGAGAGGGGTCGGGTGGAGGGCTCTAGTTCCTCATTCCTCTTTCTTCTAAACCTGCTCCTGCCCTTCTCTCTGTCCTCCATTCTGCCCCGATATCTCACCCTTCCCACATCCCATTCATCCTGCCCTCCTTACTCCTTCTGAGTGCCCTTCTCCCTCTCAATCACCTGATGTCCTTCCCCCCATTTTCCTCCATTCTGCCCTCATCCTTACCCTTCTTCCTCTGCATAAAGAAACGTAAGACCACCTTGCTAACCCACATTGTCTATTTTCCAGAAAACACCCCTTGTCTATCTCTATGAATGTTGCCGTCGGGGGAACCTTCTCCGAGGAACCACTCGCTCTACCTCATACCATGGGTCTCCATCAACATGGCAGCGCCAGAGAAGAAAGAAGCCACAATGCCATCTCCTACAGACCAGAAGAAACAGTTCCACATCTCTCGCGCCCAAAAACAATCTGCCTCCCTCGTCTTGTTTTCAGATACCAGATGGGGCAACAATAATATTTTGGGCAATCGATACAGATGACCTTGGACCGTGCACAAAACATCTCAGGCGAAACTTTCCTCCGCGGACGAGAACGTTACGGGAGGGGTTGGAACTATGACATCAATGCTGAATAAATGTTTATGTTCGTATCCATTTGTAGAGAGAGAAACATTTTTTAGTAAAAAATCGATACCGGAATCATTTGGCAATGATCCTGAAATAATAAAAAAAGAAACTGATCTACTGAGGGTGAACCTCTTCGTATGACATCGAACGTTCCCACTTCAGTGATAGTTTAGGATTTTTAGAACTTATGTATCAACATTTCTTTTCTGGAAGCCATTATGCCAGGGTTATTCAGAGAGCCCCCCACCCCCAGTTAGCTACCTCCTGATTCCTGCCGCCATTTATCCAATAAGTTTTTGAAGGTTTGGAAGCATGAAGCACAGGGAAGAACATCATAACAGGTCTTGTTCTTTGCTGTTACTTGCGACCGTCGGAATCGGCTGACCCTTCACAACACTAACCTTTTACCAGCTCGTTATGAGGTCGGGAAGCAAACCATTCCTCGTGGAAACCGTAACCCGTCAAGATGTCTTCAAGAAGAGCACTAAGACGTAGAATGAAGACCAATGAGTGGGACCGGTAACATGTCACCGAATCAGTTTGGAATCGGAAGGAACCTTGGCAATCACCATGAGAACCCCCTAAATCAAGCATCTGGGTCAAATCTTCTTAGATGGCTCCTAGACTGCCAAGGTTCCTTCACAACTGATTTGGTGCCATCTTACCAATCCCACTCGTTGGTTTTCTTTTTATGTCTCAGCTCAGTGCTCTTCTTGAAGACATCTTGATGAGTTACGGTTTCTACAAGGAATGTTTTTTCCAGCATTCAGTTCTGCAAGTGATGAGTCCCAACGTTGATGGAAACAAATCAGGTCTCCTTGAACAGCTTTCATTTCCTAAACTTCGTTAAGTATTGTAGTTCTTTGAAGAACCCACATAAGCCACCAGCCACGAGAAGAAAGTCTCACTGTTCCCGTGATGGGACCACAGTTTACCCACAATGCATCTCACGCATACCCATAACCCATTGTGCTGGACTTTGTGCTATTAAATGTATATTTCTGATAATCGGTGCATTTAATGGAAGCCATGATTAACTCTACGGTTAGGTTTTCTTTGCAAAATCAGGGAAATTTTTGGTCAAATTTTATTTTAAAGAACTTGTGAAAATGTAAAACCAAATAAATCATTAAACGACGAAACCTTGTGATCTGTAATTCTGTTGGCAGCCGCGGGTCTGACCCTTTCACATCTGAGAGTTTAACTGACGGAGGAATCCCTTCGTTTTACAGAATTTCCGTAAACTTTATTCACAATTTGCTCTGCCAAAGACTGGAGAACCTTTGCATGGTTGGAGGAACTCTTTGGATGGAAACATTGGGTCCAAGTTTGATGTCACCTCCTTCATCAGGTCCATCATCAAAAATCTTGGGGTCCAGTACAAATCTAAAGACAAGCCCCCCTGCTCCATGTTCCTCCTGCTGTAGTAACTACTCCATGTTCCTCCCGCCGTCCCTGGTCCAATTCTCCCAATGTGGCCACCACAATGCAAAACCTGGGTCCCATAGCTCATGAGGGCCCAGTCCCAGGTTCCAGACCACAATTATAGGGTCTGTGGCAGATTAGGGAGGCTGGGAAAGCCTTCTTGCCCTGGTCCCACACACAGGTACTGGTTCTACCCCCAGATGGTGACCTTGGTCTTGATACAAAGTATCTAACTTAATGATTACGTATATATATAACCTCCAATCATTAATATTGACCCAACAAACTATTCCTCATTATTTCCTCCTTTGTGTTAAAATCACCAGTTTTGGGTACTAAGCGTTTAGCAGCTTCTTGAGAAATTTGCACACAAACCCCCCTATATTACAGCAGATGGAAAGACTCCCTTCCATTTGCAAACAAATCATTCCACATCCAGGTGTTTCCCCCACCTGTCGTGAGCTCTGCAGAGCAGGCAATAAGAAAGACAAATTGTATTGAAATCTCACAATTAAAGGGTTTATAACAAGGCTTCGCAATTTTGCCCCCGTAGGGATTTCTCTTCCGCATGGGGCGAGAAGCGGCCTCCGCAGAGATCTCATCCAGAGCTGTGTGATTGTAGCTCGAGCTGTCAAGGTCTAGCCTTAACGGATAAAAGGGTTTTGCATCTTTAATATCCATGTTTTCTTGATGGAATTTAACCTGTTTCACCTCTGCCTAGTCCTGGGGTGGAATTACTGGGCGCATGATGACTCGTGGTCATGATCCACGGCATTATGGGAGATGCGAGGCAACGATAGGCACAGGAGGGCAAAACGCCTGACCCTGCTAAGAAGAATATTGCGTGGTGACGTCTAACTTGGGAGGGGAAGGGTATATCCATAGGAGGAGAGCATGTGATGAGCAAGTAAAAGAAGATTCTGGACACGTTCAAGATATGAGTGGGTCTTTCTCCAGAATATTAAGATCATTATCGAACATTAAACTCCTGAAGGTAGTTACTAACTTGGATTGGACGTGGGAATAACAAAAGGTAAAATCCAAATCAGACTAGAATCAACTAGAATCAGCTCAGCTCACTGGCTGTACTCAGGATAAGGTCCAGTAAGGGTCGGTGGCAGAACTCGAAGACGACCACCACAACTTATTTCAAGAAACCTCTGATGTTTAGCTGGCTGGCAAATGGTCCAAATGTATCCCTCAGGACTCTCTTGATGGACAAATGGACAATGGGATCACGGCATGGTCACCTACCTAAGATGTAGACCAGTTTAGTTGACGTAAACTGTCAAGAAGGGAAGAAGGCCCTGTCATTTATCAACGTGGCACTATGGCCAAAATTCCAAACCATGTTCCTCTGAGCAAGAAATAGAACTAACTCAAACATAAGTTCTAGAACTCTCTGGTCCTCACAGGTCCTGTGTAGCTGGTATCACGTCTTGAGTCCAGAACTCAAATACAAAGGGAGATGAGAGACGCTCAACTGAGAACACATAATAATCGACAAGATGACCACCTAATGGTCTTCAAGAGGCTGCCACTTGTAGTCCCACATTATCGATATTTCATGTAAAATGATAGCTTTATGACATCATCTTATTCAAATCCACTCTTTTAAAAGGCACATAGACCCAGACGGCACGTGCAAATCCATGGAAATCTGTGTAGAGTATGACATCATGGAATTGAAGACCAAAGGGGCAAACCGTTGACCTCTTGAATGTGCCTGAATAGAATAGCAGGCAATGTAGACTACGTGGGGAGGTATGGGAAGGGGATCCTGCTGTGGCGTTTCACGCCGGCTTTGCCCAATTCTTGATAGATCTCTCTTTTAAATTAAAAACGTGTTTCCTGCTTTAAAAATCTAATAAAGCACACGTGTTTACGCGAACGTCTATCAATCACCGCAGACGAGGAACAATCTAGCTGGACTGAACGTAACAACTCAGCCTCAACCACCCAACGTCTAGAAACAGGAATAAGAAATATTTCTCCGCCTTTGAAGTGATTGATATGTCTTACAGCAAGAAAGGACGAATGTATCTAGAAATATTTATAGCTCGGCTTCAAACGCTCTTTCGGAACGTAAATTATAGATTTAAAGGGACAGCGACTCATTTATTTTCTATTGGATCGGTGAAGAGCATCTTGTCCACTTCCTAGGTAAGATCCCACCTTGGTTGGGATGGTGACGTCAGCAAGGAGGAACGTGGCAACCGGCTTCCCTTATTTAATAATTTAATTCATTTTAATAATGTTCTAGAAAATCCTGACGTTGCTGTTCCTATAACACTTGGCCGTTCCAAGATATCCTGTAAGATGAGTCTATCAAAAGGTCCATCTCTAAAGATATTATTCCCAGTGGGACGCTGCCGGTGGCAATATTTTAAGCCATCTAGGGAACCCCCCCCCGATGCAAATTATTATTTGCCGTTAGATCATCACAACCGAATTTCCAGCTGCGTACTCCGCGGGGGGAATAATGAGACTTGTAAAGGATCTCGAAATCCTTGCGTTTTACCGATTTATACGAAGGCTTTGTGCTCGTGTCGCCCCGCGGAGAAGTCTTTTCTGATACCTGTTTGAAGGAAGCGAGAAAGAGCCAGTGGGATTGGAGTGGGGGGGGGAGGGTGGTGATTCATGGAAAGACGGGAAGACCTAAAGAGAAGAGATTAACTCTTTGGGTTGGCAGTTATTCATTGTCAACGCGAACGGCCATATTGAATGGAGCTTGGTAGGAAAGGTGGATAGAGTATTGGTTTATGGTCAAGTGGACTTAGTTGGGTGCAAAGGGTGGTCGCGTCTTTGCACGTTTGGGCTGGAAGAACTCAGAGACAGAATCTGCTGCCAGATCGGCCCCATTCGGCCCCCGTCTAGTCGCCCGTTTCTCCTGCTGTAAAGACTCAAACCTTAATCAGTTGTTGGCCTTGTCTTAGATTCAGCAGCCATATCCCTATCCCAAGGATGTTTAATACCCTCGCTGTATTACCCTCTACCATTTCTACTAGGAGGCTTTTCCATCCTTTCGGTAAAGCAAAACTTCCTTAAAACTTGGAATTCTAGCTGCAGCTCCACATTTGGACGAAGACGAGGTCATGGCGAGTCAACGACCGGTCTTCAGATGGAATCTTCTTTTTAAACCGGCTGGATCCGACGGCTAGTCCTTCCAACGCGAGTTAAAACGTTTCGAGCTTTTATTAATAATATCACACGAATTCAAGTCAACAGAAGTAATGAATTCTTCAGCGTGTACTATTTCTAGACTATGTTAATTATACACATGGGCTGCTTTCTGATGTGTGGAGCTGGCGAGGGACGGAGCGCACATTGTACAGGTGCAAGAACAGGATTTATGATCGTGAGTCGGACGTGGCGACGGAGAAGGCATGGAGGAAGAAGGAAAAGGTTCTCTCTGCCCTTCACAGCCCATCTAACACTCTTTGCAAGGTCCAGGGTGACGGTAGCCAAACCAAAATAATTATTGGTAGGTTTTGCTTCTGATTCATGGATTCTTCCTGGAAATACAAACACAGAGTAATGTGACAAAGCGAAAGCCCCAGGAGAATCGATTGGCTTAAGTGAACTAAATGAGACGGCCGAGACTCCGTATAAGATAAGGCCGAGTGCTTTATCTTACTTAATGCGGCTGTTTACCGGAGGTGGCAGGTGTGACTAGAAAATCAGAATTCCCAGGCGAGGGATTCGGAAAAAGACAAATGCCAAGTCTGCTTACTTTCTAAGCACAAGGATTTGTAACAGAGCCGTGTCATTTATAAAGCCATGGCGGAGCGTCGCTACAACGGTGGCCAGAGGGGGCGCTCCTTATAGCCCCTCTCGGCTTCTTTTCCCCAAGATATCATGCTTAACAGGGTTTTCCTAGAGCTCCGGTGTTAATTACTGACCTTGGGTAGAAGCTGCAGCAAAACACGACTTCCGTGCTTGTAGCAGCCAATCAGCATCAGGATAACACACTCATTAAGATCAATTTATTGCCATACATTGTATCCAAATATGGAAAATGTCCCCAAAATGGCTACACTTAATTCTGATTCTGTAACGTCACCAGAAAGGGGGTTATCACAAGCAGGAAGCTGTTATACTCAACAGGAAGTAAGGAGAGTAACAACAATGGCCTTCCCCCTAGGCAAGCGGAAACGTTTTATCAAGTGTGTCAAAGCTTCCATCTGTCTAAACAAAAAAAATCATTTCGGAATTTAAAATTATTTTAAACGTGGCTTTTCCCTTTAGATGGATGTGAACGAACGACGCATCATACATAAAAGGAACATTTTATCCAAAAGGGATATATTCGGACCTTAACACAAAAGGATATTCTGAGGAGCACCCCCGAAATCGCTATTCCCCATACTGGGAAAAAACAGAAGCCGTTTGGCACTCAAGAGCTTAGCGGGTCTCGTTAAGTTACAAAGATATAGAAAATGTACTTTTTAAAATGACTTTTTGTGAGCTCACATGCATTAGACCATGTCGAGTACTTCAACAAATTTGATTGCCTTTAATGTTATCAGACGATGGAGAGACAAGTACCCAAAAAAAAGGGTTTGATGTCGGAAAATTGGGAAAGTGAAGTGTTATTTTATAGAAATGGTGAGTGATTCAGCGACCGGCGTCCATCGGGGCATCTAGATCATTCAGAAAGAGAACCGGAACGACATGAAAGAGATCCATAGCCATATAATATAATGGTTTAGGGGTGTGGCTGGGGGCAGCGCTCCAATCAGAACATTGTGGAGCCAATGGAAGACAAGCAGGACAGTATTTTATTTACATATTTTAATTTATAAACCCATTTTATACACATTGTTGTGGCTTTTAGGGCTGTACAACCCTGTGATACCCTCGTACCCAGCAAACAGTCCGAGCTCTTAGAAAACAGGGGCATCAGGGGAGGAAAAGGAGGCAGCAGGAGAGGAAAGAGAGGCAGCAGGAAAGGAAAGAGAGCCAGCAGGTGAGGAGAGAGAGGCAGCAGAAGAGGAAAGAGAGGCAGCAGGAGAGGAGAGAGAGGCAGCAGGAGAGGAAAGAGAGGCAGCAGGAAAGAGAGGTAGCAGGAGAGGAAAGAGAGGTAGCAGGAGAGGAAAGAGAGGTAGCAAGGGAGGAAAGAGAGGTAGCAGGAGAGGAAAGAGGCAGCAAGGGAGGAAAGAGAGGCAGCAGGAGAGAAGAGAGAGGCAGCAGGTGAGGAAAGAGACAGCAAGGCAGGAAAGAGAGGCAGCAGGAGAGGAAAGAGGCAGCAAGGGAGGAAAGAGGGGCATCAGAGGAGGAAAGAGGGGCAGAAATCAAGCCGGTTGCAACCAATGCTGAAAACCGGTTGCATGTTATCCCAGTCCACCCCTGTGGCCAAATGTGGAATTACATCTGAAAATGAACCATTTTCTCAAAATTAAACAATCCACCAGCTGTGAAAACTGTGGGCTCTTCAGAAACAATCAGGCCAGCGCACGTTTACATTATCGGCCTAACCAGCAGAATAGAGCAAAGCTCATTGGCAGTTAAAGGCATTCATTAGAGACAATTTTCTGGCGGCTTCAGTCTCTTCAAGGTAATTGCATTCATGCATATTTTTTGGTTTAGCCACAAACGCGAGACAGATATCACGCCGTCCACAAGCAACAAAAATATATCATGAATAATGTATAAACATCGATTTCCATCAGAGGTCTCCTGCAGGAATAGCAAATGGCGAAGGCTTCTCGGGAGGTCTGCTACTGAACAGGCGATGTCAGGAGAGAAAGAGGACAGAGCAGGGTCTCGACAGGTAGAGAGCGGCCATATCAAAAGGACAGCCGGCCGGAGGCTCACACGAATGCAGAACAGAGATAAGCAGTGAGGAGGAGAAGCGGGGAGTTAGAATATCTCCAGGGGAAAAAGTTTAAAAAAAAACACAATTTCAGGTCCGGAAGAAGCCAAAATCAAGGAATTCAAAATATTTAAAAGCAAAATGAAATAATTCGGAAGGAGATGTGCTGGAAATGGTTCTACTGGTCTGTGTTAAGACTCAAACCTTAATCATTCCTTGGTCTGGTTTTTGATCCAGGATAGACCAAGGAGTCTTAATACAGCAACGACCACCGGAATTCCAGTACTCAGCTATAATAAAAACCTCGCACTGCATCCCTATTTTGTTTTTGGTTTTTCCGTGGAAAACTATGAATGCGGAGAGTGTTTTGAACCCTGAAAGTTCCCTTTTGAACCCGTCTCTAAAAACCCAAACACAGGAAGTGTGGGTCAGAACTTCTAAGTGCAGCTTTATATTGGTACACAATATATATACAACCAAACCTATCGTATTACATTCCAAGTTCCTTTGGCTTTGTGCCATCTAGAATAGTCCTGCTGACAATTTTGACTTCTAACCTCGAGCAGAAACCTCTAAAGCCGGTTACATGACCCACAGAAGAAACAGAAATACATGGTAGACACTGATTTCGTGTTTTTTTTTTTATTATTATTTCCATCAGATATCGCCTGAATTGTCAGTTCCGTGATTGGATTCGAAAGTTCTGGAGATGTGGTATCACGTCCACGTCGGGTCTTCAATTCTTTTGTCGGGATCGCAAGTGAAAGAGATAGTAATGGCGTATCGGGTTCCCCAGTTGACTTTTTCCACATGATGGAGATTTTCTGATCCAGATGTGAAGAAGGACAGGCGGCCTGCGAGGAAAGGACAGATCACAGGTGAGAATATGGCCGGCTGCATTCTGCCGAAAAAAAACCCAGAAGAACCTCTTTTTGTATTATAAAGAAAATAAACAATAACAGTATTTTTGCAACAACAAACTGTTACACATTTACAAAAAATAACAAAGTTTGCATGGCGGTGCCAGTGCTGATGGGAGAGTCACATGATGAAGGGCTCCTTATACAAAGATTAGGAGCGTAGCAGTGATGGGGCTCCATTGTGAGATGGCATGGTGATGCCGGGCTGGCAGTGTTAGGGTTACATGGTGATGGCGAGCCGGTCTAGCAGTGATAGGGTTACAATGTAGACCGTGAGAAGCAGAGACGTGAGAAGCCTTAATATGCACCAGCAGATGTCTGCACAGAACACCGGGATGTGACTGAATGAGGTTCCAGAATGTTACTGAATGAGTAGGGGGGGTAGACGAGGATCACAGGAGAGCTAACTGGGACCTGCTCCATGGTCTTGAATATGGTGGGATGCCCCTGATGAGTACACTACGGTGAGAGCTAGAATGGTCAGTAGGCCCACTGCCCTGTGTACCACATCCACGGCAGTACAGTCAAACACATGTGTATACTACCGTTAATGCCTACACTCGAGAACATAAGGATCCGTGAAGCTATTTGGGTCAAGACCTTTCTGTAGGAAGCATAAAGTCCATCAATCCTAGTGGAGCGTCCTAGAAGAAGCCATGAGTGCTCATCTCTAAGAGACAAAAGAGGTCTCTATATTTATAGTTACCTATCTTTTATAGGTGCACCAGGGGGGGTTCTAGTCCTTAACGTAAAGCATATTGGACCACTGGGTCTTAGATCTTCTGCACTCCCCACTCCTCAGAAAGAGGTATGGACCATTGCGACCTATAGACCTTCATGGGACCCTCCATGCTTTCTTTGGCCAACCGGAACACCAAACAGGAGCGCTGGACCCCACTGAAATCTTCCCGGGGGTTGGAGCGTTGGCCAAAAGGCCAGTTTTAAGCTTTATTATTATATATCATACTAATAGATTCGAGAACTGTGGATATTTGATTGGGCACAAATATAATTTGTGATTTTTTTCTTCTTTTGTGTAAGATGAAAAGATACGATTTATTGCTGGGGAACCTTTTAGATACATTAAGGAAGCGTCGTACAGAGAAGTGTTATATATTTATAGGGTAATGGCAGGCGAACGTAGAAATATAATTGCAGGAAATCCACCCACGTGCCGGCCCTGTGGCGAAGTTTTTAATGTTGTCGCGCATGTACCGTATTGGCTCGGATATAGGCCGCCCCCGTATATAGGCCGCACCCTAAAAGTTTGGTGCTTTTTTAAAGAAAAAGTTTTTTTTCTTTAAAAAAGCACCAAAAAAAACATGCTGCCACTCTGTCCTCCCTCCCCGAGATATGCTGCCACTGTCCTCCCTCCCCGAGATCCGCTGCCACTGTCCTCCCTCCCCGAGATCCGCTGCCGCTGTCCTCCCTCCCCGAGATCCGCTGCCGCTGTCCTCCCTCCCCGCGATCCGCTGCCGCTGTCCTCCCTCCCCGCGATCCGCTGCCGCTGTCCTCCCTCCCCGCGATCCGCTGCCGCTGTCCTCCCTCCCCGCGATCCGCTGCCGCTGTCCTCCCTCCCCGCGATCCGCTGTCCTCCCTCCCCGCGATCCGCTGTCCTCCCTCCCCGCGATCCGCTGTCCTCCCTCGCCGCGATCCGCTGCCGCTGTCCTCCTCTGCCCCCCCCCTCCTCGACTTACCGGAGCAGACTCCCGGGTGTCTTGCGGGGCCGGCGAGGGACATGTACGCAATACGCGTATGCAACTTCCGGTACCGGAAGTTGCATGCGCGTATTGCGTAAATGTCTCCCGCCGGCCCCGCAAGACACCCGGGAGTCTGCTCCGGTAAGTCGAGGAGGGGGGGGCAGAGGTAAAACGCTTAGATAACCTCCCGTGCCGGCACCCCCCCCCGTGGGAAGTGCTGGCAGGGGAGGCTGTCTGAGCGTATCGGGGAGAAGGATGCAGGTCCCCTGCACCGCTGCGGGGGATCTGTATCTTAACCCCGCTGCCTGCCCGGCGCCCGGGACTGCATGTCCCGGGCGTCGGGCGCTAGAGCCCGAATATAGGCCGCACCCCCACTTTAAAAACTTAAAGTGGGGGAAAAAAGTGCGGCCTATATTCGAGCCAATACGGTATATGCGTCTGTCTGGCCCCCCCCGGTCTAAAATTGAAAATGAAAAATGATCCCGTAATTTGTATGCGAAATTAAGGTACGGAAACTCGTGTCCCGCGACGACAGGTATCCGAGCCTTTTCCGCGTCGCTCTATCCGTCAAACCAGTTAGAGGAAAACAGGCAGAGCTTTTAAGAGCATAAAGACGTCGGCGCGGGGAGACGCCGGCAAGTTTTTCGCAGCTTTCAGGAATGGCTCAATTAGGCGTCTCCGCACCGAGCCGCAGCGCACGCTGTGTTTATGTTCTGTCTCTGTTTGATCTTTTCTTTCCTGCCGTCGCTTATCCCTGAAGCGCTCCATCTGGTTTCGGAGGACACCCCCTTTTCTTCTTGTTGGTTCTCGGGCACCCCGGGAATGAGAAATGAAATCAGACTTTTGCTGACAGATTAAGGCGCAACGGGGGGGAGCTGCTTACGGCCATCTTTGTGTTTTTAACTCGGTGAGCGCTAGAACGCTCGGCAGCGTTCATCACAGGGTTTCTACACGTCAGATCGCACCCCGACAACACTGACAAACGCTGACAAAAATCTAAGATCACAAATATCACATTCATACCCCAATTATTGTTACCAAAACCAAGTCCAAATACTCAATCCCACGTCCTAACGCCTGCTGCTCTCTAATACCATTAGCCTAAGCCTTATCCGAGCCCGAATACCCTTAACTTGGACTCTCTCCCCAATAGGCTTTTGCTGGGTATGTCCGTCCATTCCAGTTTAAGTAGTTGGGTCTCTTTCTTCTTCAATGGGTCAGTACCAGCTATTACAAATGGCCGCCTCGGTGTCAACAAGGATACTCCTCTCCTTGTACTTAAAACATAAAGAGCTGCCCCATTTACCTCCAAGAGCATCGCCCTCTTCTGTACCTTCTGGACCTGTATGTTTTAGTACGTGTTCATCTTATTGTCAAAATGTATCTTATCGGCGCTACACAAATAAATGTAATGTCGTGCAATTGTTTTGGATCTGTGGGTGAGGCTGTCTAGACTTAGGATACGTTAAAAGAGTGCAGACAAAGGCATCTGAGGATTCTGCCGGGCAAGCTGAAGAGCGAGCATCGCCGGTAAAGAGGTCCTCTTCTGCTAATAGTCTCCGAGTCTTTTGGATGATGAATCCGGGTGGTTGCTGGAGGCCTCTCCTCCCCAGTTATAAAATGCTCCAGCTTTGTATAAACCTCTCATAATAAGACAGGATTGTTATTAGAGCGTGACACGTCTCTCCCTAAAGGACTCTTTATAATCCTAGTAATGTTCCCTCCCATTATACTAAAGCTTTCTCCCCCCCCCCCCCCGTCTGCCTTCAAAGTGCACTTGGCCGCAGCGGCTAACGGTACTCATCTCCCCTGGGTGGCTTCTGATTGACTTAATTTAGAAACATTAATAAGAATGGGGCGAGTGTGAATGGAGGAAGTGATATGGGATTTGTTTGGCTTAATGAGAATGTCATTGTGGACAAAATGCTTCGACGGTGTCTGAACTTCTGTTATTCCGCGCATGAGAATCCCAACCCAAATTCTACTTACATATTAATTGCGCAATACTTAATTTACTGTGATCCGAGCCCTTTTGTAACAATCAACATGCCCGTTCTGTGCGAGGGTGATAAATTTGGTTTTACTCCATCTGCCTCTCAATGAGACCTCGCGCTTCTTAATACATATTGATCCTCGGAGGGTTTAAGCTATTAAACGTGTAATTACAGCCAGTAAACAGAGCAGAGATTAATGTCTTCAAGGAAACCGAGGCCAAAATATAAAATACCTTTCCATAAAAAATGAAATGTGCAACAAGCTGGAATGAATTGTCTTACTTTGGTAGCATTTTTTTTTTTTTTTTAAGTTGGCTGGGGGAAGGAATTTCCCTTCGCACGCCTCATTTCCTGGAGGAAATGCTCAAAAAGTGCAAAGCAAAACTGCTTCCTCCGGCCCAATAGAAACTTTAATTCAACCGATAACATTGGAGAGCTGTCTACATAAATAATTTTGTTTTAAATCCTGTTTTTTCAGGAAAGCTGGTATTCTAGCTGTAGTTTGCGTGAATATAGCCCATTGATGATATATATTGAAGTTTTATATAATAGATGGGCTTCATAGGGGGGAAGGTTTCATCCCATAAGGCTCGGCACCCATCTTCCTGGACGCCTAGCACTGATTTATGTGCCTAATGGCACCGTTCCCTCTTCCCATCCTTCTGTGCACCGCTAACCAGTAAAGGTAACTGCAGTTACCAAACTATGACATCATTCAGACTAATCGAGGAGGACTCCATTTAGTTAAGACGTTCCTGAGTTATGTACGATGTAACGGCTCATTCTGCGTTTAACACCCCCTGACGCAGATGACAATCCCAGTCCATACACCCATAATGGCTCCAGAGGGCAACGAGCCATGTTTCACGACTGTCTGCTCCGGCTGTAATAGGAGATTCCTAAGGCCTGCCGTGCCTTTTAACTTTATGAAATGATTACTTTTTGCTAATGAACAGCTAGCGTATCGAGCGGCCACGGAGGAACGGGAGCAGGACTCTCTGTACCTGCCAAGAAACGTCTGCTCTAGAACACACGTCAAGCTAGCGGCTGCCAGGCGGCCGGGTTTATCGAAAAGTTCCGCAATTATTACCGTGGAGACTTCTGCTTCCAGCGTTGGTGATTATATGCCAAAAAGAAAAAAAGAAAAGACTGACATGCCGGACAAGAGCGAAAGGGAGGGGAACATAAATCAACATTTTATCCAAAGAAGGGCCGCATACAGGTTTTTAAGTGAGAGTAAACAGGGTGCTTGCCCTCAACATTAAAGGGTTAAAACACGCATCTGATAATGCGTGTTTAAAGTTATGTTTAAATTCCTCTCAAAAAAGAATCAGTGCTTTTTAAAAATGATATATATAATAAGAAAAAAATATATATATATTGTGAGCAGTTTTGGAAACAGTTGTGTAATATTAATGAGGAAAAAAACATGAACTTTGGTAAAATGCACCATATTTTGGGCTATTTAGGCAGAAATTATTTGACGTATTGGCACAGGGTGAATGCATCTGAAAATGCTGAAATTTGGATTCAATAATCCTCTCTTTATAACTAGGAAAACAACTTTTTGTACTATGTAAGTTTCCAGAAGAGTCTCATCGAATGTTCCCTCTGGATCATTCAAAAGGCAATCCTAAATACCCGTATTTACAAATGTATCAGTTTCTATGGAAACGTCACTCTCATCCCCGGTACAATTTAACGGCAAAGGACTCTAACAAGGTCAATAAATTACAAAGGTCCGAGATGCATCACCCGGCAAGCCTCGTCCGCGGGTGATCTGTGGTCTGTATTCCAGAATCCTGCGATTCTTTCAGAGGTTTTTCTGGAATGAGCACCGAAGTACCTTTGCCTCGCAAAGCAGTGAGAAAAACAAATGAATTGGGAAAATAATAATAATGCAAAAATCGTATTCAAATATTTCACCGGGATTTGCAGCCCTGGCGTGAGTTGAAAAAATGAAGTATGAATAAAACAAAAGCCGTATTATAATCACAATTTGTAACATTAAGAGAACATTTTAAGTCTAAAATTGGCATAATAAGGTTTATGGTGGAAAACATTAATGTATATTTGCTCAATGATTGCAAACACACATTAAGCTTTGAATTTGGAAGCTGCCAATACTTTTGACATTAAGCTTTCAAATATTACGTGTGTCATAGGTCATAAACGTGTAAGAATTGGTGGCAGAAGTGGGATTTTCCTCAAGCGTTGGGAGTCCATCGTGTAGAACCTTTACGCCGGGTGGGCAATATAAATATCCCCGAGGACTACTCACCGGCTTTGGGCTCCACCGTGCTGTTTGAGCTTTTGTCGATGAATACGAATCTCCCCCCGCCAAAATCTCTGGAGTAATCGGATAAGTAGAGCAACGAAGTGTAATCGAATGATCCGTACGTCACCTGGGGGCAGAGAGGAACAGGTTACCCGACGCCGTCCACTTCAAAAGGATTCGAATAAATCGGGGTCGTTAGTGCTTTGAATCGTCGCTCTGACTTTTTGGAAAGCGCAGGCACGGCCGATTTCGGAGGCTGATGGTTTAATTAAATAGCCTACGAGCGGAGGCAGGAGAAGTTAATACAGCAAGTGAATTAAATAAACAGAGGTAGAGAACTACATGGCATGTTAAACAGGGTCAAGGATGAGTTGGTAACCACGGTTAGGGGTTTTAAGAATGGGATTTCTAGGTGGCAGCGCGTGGCAAGGGTAAAAAAACAGGTTAGTGTCCTGATGCTGGGAAACCTCAACTCCCAGGATGCCCAAGAATACTCGCTCTCGCCCGGGCAAACTCAATGGCATATTTTGAAGCCTGATACCCCGCTATACATCAGTACGAAACATTGTGACAGGGTTAAACCCAACCGACCTCGAGCTCCTAGGTTAACACAGTAATCATTGGTGAGAGGAGGCGTTTGTCATCTCTGACAATCTCGATGGTCCTCAGCCAGATGTGAGCACTCGAGTAAATTACAGACACATCTACTCTACGGATAAAATGCACAGCCGCTCTAACAAAGATCGATTGCTAATTACTGCTTGAGCGTGCTTCAGGCGGCGAGAGGTGACATCTGCCCCGTTTACCCCCGGACACAGCGACGAGGCACGGGTTTCTTCCTCGGAACGTGAAATCGAGAAGCGGTTTTAGGAAACTTTTTATGTGCTTGCTCCTCCGAAATCCTGAGGATTGTGCATGCGTCACTCCTCCGACACGTTTAATGATTCCATGATTTCACATAGACCTGACCTTCTCCCATCTGCTGCCAAATCCCCACAGATCCTCTAGCTTCTCGCTATTCCGCGCAGCCTGGAGGATATTATTATTTAATTATTAATATTATCATCCATTTATAACGCTCCAGCGATGCCTCCCTGCGCGGTATAAACATACATATTAAAATACATAGATACGAATCGGTCTAACGCCCCGTTAGGAGACTATACGATCCTCGCAAAATATTGAAGGACCTCTCTGTTAGACCAGAAAAAGAAAAGCTGAGAAAGGGTTAACCTCTAAAAACCGAATGTGTTTTATGGCTGGCAAACTGCCCTTTTCTCCTTCTTTTTAGTGAATTTCTCTTTTGCACCTCTCAGGCACGAAGGGATTAATCAAACCGCTGAAATATTCATGCATCGGTAACTTGCTAAGGAAGAGAACCTTGCGTGACTCCTCTCCGACCCACGTGCCTTCGGATCGTTTGAATAGCTAAGAGGTAAAACATCCATCCTCCATTCACACTCCCCGCTCTTAATGCCCTCGAAATGTTACATACGCCTAATGCGTGCGCGCGGCTTCCGTGCACAAAGCGCCTTCTATTCACCGGAACGTTCAATGCCGAGCGGAAAGCATTTATTTGAGATCGCTTGTTTTCTTCTCCCCAGCCCCCTAACACCAGAACGAAACACCAGCAAAACATGAAATATGAATAATAATAATCTAGCACGTGTATCAAGGTGTCGACTGGAACAAAAGGGTTAACGGCTCTACGGCGTGACTTATGGTGGAAGGTGCCTGTGCCATTGTAAGGCCACAGATGGTCAACGGGTCCTCGGTCTTCTTCTCCTGGAGCCACAACCTCCTGAAAGGATATCTAGACCCTTCCTGGCCTAAACCAAGCGAGTCCTGGATCTTCTTGGTATGAAAAGCAGAACCATTGCATTGTTTTAAAAAATATCCACTTTTTTTAACGTTCCCCCTAGGGGGACAGGTCTATTTTAATGGAGATTTTGACATTTTCACGTGAATAAATCCAGCGGTTGTGGTTGCTGTAGCTTCGAGCAAAAGAAATGATATTTTGTCCAACTGCACAAAAACCTCAAGTTATTATCCCCGGTTTGGCGCCTTTCCCAGTTCTACACCCCGGCGCCGGCTATGTGTGGATCACTAAGGTTAGGTGATGACCAATCAGTTTTCTTGTAACCGCGTTGTGATGACAACGAGGAACCTCACGTTCCGTGTTTCTGAAAGGTGGTCCCTTCCTCCACCTCCACAGAGACACAATCTTTGGGGGTCAAATGATTGACAGCGTGACATTGAACTGTCTTGTTTTTTTGAAGCCGTGGATCCCGTAAATAGTAATTAACCCGCCTCGATCTATTGCTAAGTATGGTCGCCGGGGTAGGACTTGATCGATTGTCTAATCTTACGGGTCGCCGGACAAGGATTGCTGTGAAAATGATTAGAATTTCATTTACGGGACGTCAAAAGCCTTATTTTCCGAGGCTCAAAAGCAGACGGCTGCTGACCTTCCAGGGAATGTAATCACCGAATAACGCTCACGGGGTGACGGCGGACACGCTTCTCCCCAATCTGGATAAAAAGGGGTTAAGACATCTTTGGATAACGCTACTTTATCCGCATGCCCCTTGCAGGGGTAGGAAACGGTGCAAAGCATTGATTACTGTGATTCACGGTCAATTGCTCTACATTCAGGAGTATATATTTATATATATATATATAAACGCCTCAACGGGTCTACTCATTATATTAAAGCCAGCGATCCATAAATGTGTTTCTCTTTTCACCTTTTGGTTTAACCCTTTGGCACCGGTTTAAAGCGAAGCCTTTTGCGGCCAGGCGTTTCATTGGCCAATCCAGCGACGATCCAAGGGTTAAACGTAAAGTCATTTCTGTAGACAGCCCCCTGAACAAGTACGTCGGGCTGAGGACCCATGGATAAGTTTCTTCGCCGAGTAGTAGCTGGATGGACATTTATGCGCACACACCATTATACACCCCGTTACACACCCTTATACACCGTTATACACCCTTATACACCCTTACACACCGTTACACCCTGTTACACACCCTTATACACCGTTACACCCTGTTACACACCCTTATACACCGTTATACACCGTTACACACCCTTATACACCGTTATACACCATAACACCCTGTTACACACCCTTATACACCGTTACACACCCTTATACACCGTTCCATATAAACACCCAAGAAAAACCAATTCTTTCCGGTTTATAGGAGGTTAAGAGTTACATCTTCAACTTTAAAATGACCACCTATGGGTCACTTCCGATGGAACATAGGAGACTTCGGCTCTTAAAAACGAGGAAGCCCGTATCAATACCGACACACGGGCTGAACTAGCCTTTTCTGGCCAGGTGCGTTACTAGCTGCCCGACACTTTGTATCCACTCTGCTAATGAGACGTGACCAAAGAAGCAAAGCACACAGGGGCTGCTCGTCGGCCCTCTTTGGCCACAATATAGTAAAGATATGTGGAAATGTAATGATCGTCCTTCATGCGTTAACAGATACAACCTGTAGTCTGCTCCTATATCCTACATTCTAAAAGGTTAACATTTTATGTCAATCCAAGATTAAAATTTCAGGGCGAAATTCTCTGATTAAATCAGATTAAGATTCTCTTTCATGCCATCGCGGCAGCGGCTACGAGTTACAGGCAGATATAGACCAAGACAGCGTATAGAAAGCCCTAGGCGCATGTGCCTTCCGTGCCATTCCTCCCGTCCTCCGACACACGGGCTGGATTTCAGGGATTAAAATAAATATTCCTTTCCTCCTTGGCGCTCGCTGAAAGGAACAGTCGTTCGGTTTTCCACATGCGTGTATTTTATTTCTGCTACTGAAATAATGAACTAGTGATTTCTCGTATCTCCTGCCGATTCCAGGGCAAGGAAGTTTTGGGTTGGACGTTCATCTGATCCCTCTTGAGGCTCTTCGTTATTTTGACTGGTTTCTAGCAGGAATATAAACATTCGGCTCCGGGCAGACAGGCCTCGGTGTCCAGGATAATCTTCTAAAGGGTCTGCGGTTTATGGATTTCCACCAAAGCAGTTTAAGCAGATGACTGTCTGAAGAGCGCACATTAGCGTTGGCTGGCACCGTACGCTCCCCGGTGCAGAGAGATGCCAGAGCCGGAAGGGACCTGGTCGGACCAGATGGGCTGGCAGTCCAACACGTGGCGGGCGAGCCAACACAGCCGGCGTTCGATGGCACCGAGCCACCATGAACGTTCAAACCTCCAACCAGAAACCCTTAACGTCCCGAGCAACCGGTGCGCAGGTGCCATCTAACTTTGAGCCTCCGTCCGAATAATGAACAGGAAAAAAAATAATTAAAATAATTAATAATGTGTCTAAAATTCTAAACAAACTAAAAAAAAAAAATAGGAAAAAAAAGCCAGGTGTTGGGGTATTTTACAAGTGTAGTTTTTTTTTTGATCATTTATTTTTCCTTATAATATCGGGTTTTAAATCGCAAAAAATTCTTTAGCACTTTCCAAAATGCTAAAATATAGTCGCGTTTTGTGTTGAATTATTTAACTTTTTTTATGACTTTTATCGAAAATGTCCAGCGATGTTTTATGTCCAGTCAACATTTTATTTCTATAAATGCCCTGAATCCAAAGAAGAAAAAAAAGATAATAAATGGCAAGTCGGACACGAGGGGCCTGACATTCCCTAGAAGTTCTTGATCCCCCCTCCTTCACCGCTCCCTGGGGGGGGGGCAGTAACATTCACAGAACAGATCGACCAAAACAAAGAGAATTGTCAGTGTTTATTTACCGTGCGGTGGGGAAGTCAGGTCCGCTGGGAAGCTTTAAGGCTCGTTGTAGCTCCGGGGGGAGCTTTCTGTCGTGATTACGGTTGCAGGGAAAGAGCTGGTATTTATTTAATCGCCACCGATCCCCCCCTCGCGCGCGGCGTTTCAGAGCCGGCTCTGACACTGAGTAATGGTTTACTGCCTTCCTTATATATTTACACGCTTTAACAGCCGGCCTGTCCCGTGTCCGCGTGTCTTCTTCACATGACTGATTAAACCTGGGTTTGCTGGGTTTCAATGCGCGCTTCAAAAATCTATAGGTTTGGGTCAAAAGTACGGTATCTAGAAAAATCTAATTGCACAGTCCCACAAATTGTTCTTCTAAGGTGGGCAGGCGGCAGCTAAACAGCTAAGAAAGTGATTAATCTCCCAAAAATCGATGGCTATAGCGCCACTTGTTGTTGGGGAACCAGTATTTTTTTTATTTATTTTTTAAAAAGTGTCTTTTTTTTTTCTGCCGCTCGGCAGCTATCCTTTAATCTGAAGGCATTAGGAATTACAGATGGTCAGGGTGATGAGGCTGGACAGTATACTCATACACAGACACATGAGGTCATGGGGCAATAATTAGAGGGCAAACTCCCTCGGCGACATATCTGCCTCTAGACTCCGCTAACTAGCAAAAGTCAACAGCTTAAGCGATCTGACAGCCGCACTTTGTTAGAAGGCCGGGGAAGACAAAAAATAATTAACCGGTGGCTCTGTGTACACTGCTTTCCATCACGGAGGCGCTCACCTATGCCCTCCATTACTGGGTGAATCTACGGGACCCCCCCTGGAGAAATATGCCTGGGGAGAAGTTTCAATTATTTTTCCCCGCAGGACCGCGTTATACTCGCCAAACACACGGGCAAGGAGCTGCCTCCTCTCTCGTTAATCTGTTTCTTTCCCACCAGCCCTTGCTTAAATTCCAAATTAATTATCAGAGAGCATCGTCACCGTCCTTAGCCCGCAAATATATTGAAATGTATGCGTGGGGGGGGTTGGGGAAGCGCTTCTCACCTTATCGACGTGGGGGTGCCAGTACTCGTCATGCGCAGTCTTGGCTTCGGAGCTGTTCATGCGGGAGAAGAAGGTGGGCTTGGTCAGGTACAGAGAAGTTGCGTTAATGCCGAAGGTCCTGGCGATCTCCTCCTGGATCCTCAGCCTCACCTCCCTGCAGAGTGAACAGAAATAAGTGAGAATCGGGGGAATGGACGAGAGACAAACAATAAATCTAACCACTTCTTCCATCATCAATGTGAGGTCTCCTTATTCCCTGCTTGGTCTGTACGTCATTGATGAAACATAATTGTAGGCTTATTAGAGATGCCCCATTGCACATGGAGCCTCCAGGCCATCCGATGAGACCTCACATTGTATCATTAGACCATTAGGTTGTCCGTTTCCAGGACCGGAACAATCTAGGGGTATAGAACGAGGCTGCCAGCTCCTTGGGATAGCGTCTTCTTCATTCTATTAGACTATAAGGTTCCTGGGACAAACCATAAGCACCAGGCCTATACTGTCCACAGGACTTGTCTCGTTTGCTCCGAAACCCGTACTTTCAGTATAATTGCCTAAAAAATGGCGTTATTTTTAGTAAAAGTAAGAACTTTCCTGCGTAGAACACGGTGTTCTCAATGACAGCGCTTCCCGGCCACTTAAATATTGGTTCCTTAAGTAATTCCGAGCACGATCCTTCGCACTTAATCTGAAACGCGCTCCCGGCTTGTAATTTGTAGAATCCTTTGCTTAAGAAATATTTTATCATAACGCCGCTCCAAGCCCCCGGCGCCGTAATTCCGTCCGGTTCTCGGCGTCCTTTAGGGACACTAAAATCCCTCCTTATGGCCTCAATTGCTACCAAATTTCTATTTTCTTTATCTCCTCTCCACCTTCTCCAGTCCAGACTGTAAATCCACGCGCGAGCAGAGCACTTAGTCCCTCTCGTGCGATGGACCTTCTTTATGCTACTTGCTAACCGCGTGAATTTTGTACCAGAATGCCTTTTTTTCTCCTCGTTTCGGCCAATGTTTATATCTCGAGCCCGTTAGGACGCTGGTTATCTTTTTTTCTTCCTTTAAACTAGGCGAGTGATTAATCTAGTTAATCAACGTGCGCCCCGCCGGCGGCTTAACATGGCCGAACACTCAAAATCCAGGGTGCTAATTGACTTAATTAAACGGGAATTGAGCTTTTAAACGGGTTAGTTGCTTGAACGGTAATTACGGCGCAATAGACGGTTTATAACGTTTAAAGGAGTCTCGAGAGCGAGTTAATACAAATGCCTCTCAGTCAATAGAAAAGTCTTTGGGTAATTTAACGACGGCAAAGGCTGATTAACCCTTTGAACGCACGCTTTGTAATTCAATACAATCAACATACTTATGGTTTAATTTTCCTAAAAATAGAGAAAATCTATGTAGATATCAACTAGTAGTATTTAAGTTATTTGCGAGTTCTACCCTAGGCTGGTTGAACCCAAATCTAACATTATCAGGTCACGCTAGGGGTTAAATATGTTGGCTTCCATTACATATTATGAGGGTCTGATAGCAACGGCAGATAAAATAAAGGACTTATTTAGTGCTGTAAGGCTGTGTTATAGCTGTACAATAACTCAGATGGACAGGCGACCTCTGGTACCCCATCGTGCAATGATCTGTAGCCTCGACGGATTCCTAAATGTTCTTGTCGATCAATTGTACCTTGATCAGAGAAGAACAACCCCAGCAGGCTGAGTTAAGACCCCGCTGGCAAGACATAGATTACCGCTAAGAAGAAAAGCTCATCTCCGAAGTAACGTACAAGAAAAGCCATGCGTCGGTGGCGTGAAGTCCTGCAGATGGCTTCACAGCTGGCTTCCCGAGATGGACCTTTCTAGAATGACTCCATGGGGTTTCCTTTGGGACGTTATCAAGAATGTCCTCAAATAAAGGAGAGCTGTCTGAGGACAGCACGTTCTATTATTCTTTACAAGGAAAATACCGAAAATAATACCTTGTATTAAAGAGGACACATTAACCAACAGAAGCTCCAACCCTCCTCGTCTTCCTTTACCACGACATGGATACAAACCGAGCGGACGGTGAAAAGGATACGCTTTGCCCGTAATAATCAAAAAAGTATTTGTATCCGTGTCCTAGTAAAGGAAAAGTAACATCACAGGGCGCTCTGATCTCCTGAAACCGACGTTGGACGTCGACTACCCCGAGTACAGAAACTCTTCATGGAATGCTAAAGAGATAGAATGTAACTGAAATAAGGAAACAATGTTTGAAAACCAAAAGCTATTTGTTGAAAGCTCTTCAACTTAAAAGGTCATTAACCAAAGACTTATGAACTAAAGAAAATCAGTCTGTAGGCGATGAAGACGGTGGATGAATTTACTGTGAAATATGGTGATTAATTCCCTTAACGTCAGTGCCACGGGGGGGGGGGGTTGCAGTTGGGTTCGACATCAACAGCTAGAATAAGCACCAGCTATTGGGTTTTATTTAGGAACGAATCTCAAATTTCCATCACAAATATAAATGTTACTAAATGCTAGAAATAGATTTTTGGGAACAAAACGTACAATTTATGTTATCCGATTAAAAAAATATATTAATTTCCGCCTAATCTTTTTCCGACGATTTGCCTGAAGTCCAGACGTTATTGATTAATGGAAAGGACGTTACAATCACTCCGAATGAATATGGAGGCTCTCGCGGCTTCTCATCGAGCTGCCGGTGCGACCATTTCGAGTTTTAACGCGTTTGAAAGATTTCATTTCAAAGGGCAACGATTTGTATTCAAAGACGCCGATCGGGCGGCTGTTACACAAAAAAAAAAAAGACATAAAGAAGGCTGTCATAAAAGGAACAATTTCCACTCGGACAAAAAAAAGTGGACTACGTCAAGAGTCTGTTATTTGTCTGATTTTTTAAATAAATTTAAATAAGATCAACCTTGAATAGGGCATTTAAACAGCTATTGTAATAAATTAAAAAATATATAATGTTTCTGTGCCGGGAGAACACACTGGTCTGCTGAGCTGATAACTAGGCGATGAGGTTCAACATGGAAATATAAGGTTCTGCATTTGGGGATTTTTTTTTTTAATTACAGATTAATTATGATACATAGTAACTGGTCTTTAGTAACTGGAAGGATGAGCTCTGAATATAAATTCATCTCTGATAATTTCTCATACAGAGAACACACTACAATATTCAAATTGGAAGCAAAATGTTACCGGTAGAGCCGTAAATCATCCTCGGTCAAGATATCTCTGACTTTTGGTCCAAAATACCTGCGGAAACGATAAGAAGGGCATGTTCCGAGATTGTTGGTGCTAGAGGTTAAATGCAAATACGTTTATAGAAAAACAGCGAATGAAATCCCCATTCCAGCACATTCTAGGAAAAAAGGGCTATTCAGATAACCCTGGACATAGACAACGAGAACAGAACTGCGCCTAAGATAATGCGGCCGGTCAGAAACCGAGAGACACGGGGGAGTAAAAGTGAGTCTGTTTTGGTAATCAGAAAATGAATGATTTTGATAGTTAGAAATACCATTTTCTAAGGGAACAGCACAATTCATCTTCCGGGACTCCATGACATGCATTAAATAGGCTATTACGCGGCATAATTGGTGATAAATCACTCAGCGGTGTGAAGAACCTATACTTTGAGTGGCCAGGGAGTTGGGAAAGCAATTGGATACCCGGGCGGAAGGCAGAAACGCCCAATATTCCAGGTGTTCAAAGCGGGGACACCTTCATTGGTTAGAGGTGGCCACCATGTGATGTATTGAAGCAGAACATTGGGCTATGACATCATACTGCATGATTCTAATTTAATATACCGCAAGGTAATATTTTGTTTACAAACAGAAAATCTTTGTTGAGATAATCGGTCTCTCACCTGTACATGTTTACAAAATGCTTCCCCATGGACAGTGCTCCGGAGTGCAGATCCAGAATCGATGCCTGCCGGAGGGAGAAAGAAAAGAAAACCTGTTATTTTCCTCATTCTTCATTACAGCGCCGACTGGTATTTCATGTGACGGTCACCGACAAAAAAGACGATGCTGGGCAGCCTCACAAAGTAAACCTGAACGAGATAAAGAATATAATGCAGCCCGAAATATCCGACGTTCAGCATCTGTGAATTATGCGAAATAAAAGGGAACAGCTGAACATGTTTCATAAGTGGTTATTTGCAGTAAAAGCCTCTAATTTTACAATTAAAATGGAAATAACAAAAGAAATCCATGCACCAAAAAATAAAGAAATATCTCTCTACTAAAAGCTCCTATTTTGCCATAAATTTGAGGAGGAATACTGAGGACCCTCTTTTTGTTTTTTAAAAAAATACCATTTTTAAAAGTGCTCCTTTTGGTTCTGTGCGCTCGTGTTTTGAGTATCGTGAACGCCCAAAGAGCAGCTTTCTCTGGCTACTAAGAAAAGGAGAATCTCTTCTAAATAAATATATTCTCCAAATATTAGATGCAATCACAGCAGGTCTCCATTGCACCAGGTGCCGAAACATACCCAGCTACGGGTGAGCTTTGTGTTTTCTGCCCCGGAGACGGAAACTTTGGTACATTGTGTTTTTTTTTGGATATTCTTGTTCTAACTGTGCAGCATCCAGCCTCGAGGCAGTTGTTTGCCTTAATAACTGTAAATTTATAGAGGAAATTACTATTTTGAGTTGAAAGGTCTAAAAATAAAATAAAAGAGAGAAAAAAAAACCCCAAAATGAGCATTTACACCGGCTCCAGGTCCAGGAGTGAGGTTTGACGGAAAGAAGCAACGGGGTTACGGAGTAACAACAGAGAAATCTTTAACGGAACAGACTAAACTCTTCGGGCTCAGCGGGGAAACACTTCCATTTGCTAATCAGAGCGGGGAGGCTGGAAAACGAAAGGAGAAAATTTCACAGCTGGTTAAATCTTTTCCATCTCAGAAGTTAGCCAGGGGTTTCTGCAAAGCCTCGGCAGGGAGCGAGACGGAAGCGGGAACAGAAGTGTTACCGAAAGAAATGAAATTAAGGGAAAATCTGACGCGCGCACGAACGGCCATCTGCGCCAGGGGAACGGAGCCGGTGCAGGAAGGAAGTGCGGCCCAAAGAGCTCAGAAATGCTGTTGTTTTGAGCGAAATGTGGAACAAAAATCTTGGTGTCAGGGTCAGACATTTGGAGGAAAAAAAATACTCCAAGTATTTGTTTCCTATAACCCCCTTATTACTCCATATACCCCTTCCTATAACCCATCCTATTACTCCATATAACCCTCCCTATGACATCCATTTTACTCCATATACCCCTCTCTATAACCCCTCCTATTACTCCATGTACCCCTCCCTATAACCCCTAATTACTCCATATACCCCTCCCTGTAACCCCTCCCATTACTCCATATAACCCCTCCCATGACTCCATATAACCCCTCCCTCTGATCAGCTGCACCGACACTCAATCATCCGACGGGGCTTTCTAAAGTGCTGCGACGGCACTGACAACAACGTGAACCTGCATATGGGGCAAGAGGGGAAGGATCCAGCCGACCACCACCGCAATGTTATAGCATAGCACACATGCTATAAATGTTATCTGACGTGTAGCGTGTATATTAGCGGGCGTTATTATTCTGCGCAGGACTTTTCAAAGCCTCCGTTCCGAGCGAGTGCGTTTACCCAGAGTTTTGTTCCATGATGCGGTGTGATCAGTGTCTAAGACCACGTTAATTAAAAATCCCTGGATCGGGAAGTACGGAAACCGTCCAGGGCATTCGAGGAACGCCGGTTATTTATAGTGTAGAAGAATCCAATAAATCCACCAGGACCTTCAGAAAGACCTTCAGACGCCTCCTTGGGACAGCTTCATTTCTTAACAATATATGTTAATTGGCATGTGCATAAATAACGATTTCCCCCTCTTTACCACTTTCTTTACCAAAAAAGGTTGGAGCGCAAATACTCATAAAGATGTGATGTGAGTTAAGACGGCTGCCGGCGCTGGCAGGTGGACTTCCAACACCACATATTGATTACTTTATTCTGTAAACACAAGTAATTGGGTTTATGGAGGATACTTTACTGTAAAATGTTTTATTTCAAATGAAACCCGACCGCTTTAAAGTAACAACTCTAGGAGGTAAAATACATCGGGTTCAAATTAGCGAAAAAAGACCACCTCCAAAGAGGAGGCAATCCCGAACCCCACGTTGTGTCAATTGGTGTCCATGGCAACAGGAATACAAAAAGTATCCTGTTTCTGCCACCAGTGCAAGACTCGCAGGGCGCTAATCTGCCGTACTTACCCCTCCTTCAGAGCCTCCTAGGGAGAAACCGGCTTCAGCTATTCTGCAAGAGAATGCGTAATTAGCAAACAGCCTTCTGGATCGCACTAAAGACAAACAATTAGCCAGAGCGTCTCTTTAGAAAACAATATTACAATCAGATGTCAATCAAACACGAAACCTCTGCCTGGATTTAAAAGCCAGGTCTCCGGGGCAATAGAAATCAAAACGATACGTACTGGTGCTATGTACAGAGACAAGGACTCATCGTTAACGTTATTTCACATTATTTGTACAGCTTTGCAGAATAAAAATTATCGGGAAAGACTAACGGATCTGAATATGTCCGGCTTGGAGGAGTGAAGCGAGGCAGAGGTGATGAGAGGGACATTTAAATACACAAAGTGATTTAACACAGAACGGGAGGAGAAAAGTTACAACAAGAGGCCGGAATCTAACATTAGAGGGTCAGAGGCTGAGATGGGATGGAAGGAAGGTTTACTTTACTGAGAGGGTGGTAGATGAGTGGAATGGCCTCCCAGCAGAGGCGGTAGAGGGTAATACAGTGAGGGTATTAAACATGCATGGGATAGACATACGACTCCTGAATCTAAGACGAGACCAACGACTAAATGGGGCCGAACGGCGCAGCTTCTATGTTAGAGGCGGGTATCGTAGGCAGGCGTTCACCTACCTTAGCATCTTCTCTGCCTCCTGGAGTGTTATAACAGAATCGGTCACCGCTCGGCCGCATGTCCTTGGAGTGCAGCCTGAAAAAGAAAATGAATGAGCTTTGAAAACAATTATTCAATAACTAGAGTCAGCCGCGGCCGTAACGGGAAGAAATCCAGCGCGATTGGTTATGAAGACTTATAATAGATGAAAATAACCCCAAATTCAATCTTATAAAAGGAAAACAGAAAAAAACTCCCCGGGGGACGCCACAAGGATCCTATTTCTCTCCTAAGCTTTTACATCTTGGCATAATTTCGCTTTTCTGGCATTTATCCATTTCTTGAAAATATACATTTTTAGAAACGGTATGTGGGTGGGAAGAGGATGATACAGAATACAGAGGGATCCAAAAACTGATGGTATCGTATTTAACCGTTGCCTGTCCTAAACACGCAACACATTCCACAGCCGTGACCTGGGGGGGGCTGGGGCTTTTGCGGAATATTAAAGGTTAATGACCACCCGGTGGGACGGGATGAAAATTCCCATTAAATCCAAGCAGCTGTAATTAATTTGAAGCCGGCACGAGATCTTTGTGCCGTTTGCCAAGAACGTTGAGATGGGGAGAAGCGAGATCCCTGCGGGGCGCATACAGCGGATAACGGGTGAAATGATTATTTTTTGCCGGCCCTTTGATTCCCCGGCTTCGCAGACGGCGGTCCGGAGGGACACCGATCGGCAGATACGGCGGCTGCGTTTCTGCTTGTCTGACACTTTCCCATCGCGCCCAACGTGACTGCTGATAAAGGGCGCTCGTACGTCTCTGCGCAGCGCCGCTAAACCCACGGGCTCGCTAGATCATTCTTAGTGAGAAAAACAGGTGGAATTTGCTGTTTTTCTACTCTCGGTTCTAGCGGGGGGGGGGTTCTGCAAATTACTGTTTTTCAATGCTTTTATTCCACTACCGTTTAACGGCTTGGGGTCACTTAGCGCTTTAATGGAAAACAAGGACATTTCTCCCTGTAACATAATTGCAAAAAACGTTACATTAGCCTTTTAAACCGAAGCTTTGATCAGCGATCTCAACGTGCCATTGGAACACAGGAGTGATGGGAGTGATAAAGGGCCTCCGCACGCCTATAAGAGATTCCATTAACAACCAGCCATTTCCATCTACAATAGTAATTTCCAACATTATGCTGCGGATTAATGTGTGTGTGAATGTATGTGTGTGTGAATGTATGTGTGTGTGAATGTATGCTTATGTGTGTGAATGTATGTGTATATTAAGTGCACTTAGTTTTCTTTTTTTATATATTATATGTATATGTAAAGCAAACCATCGTACCTGTTGGGTTTATGGAACCCAACAGGTGCAGACGGCAATCCGACGCTTCTCCCACTGAGCTTACAATCTAAAAAGCAAACTTGGTATTGCCTTAGCAGTGTGAAGAATCCACGCAAGCGTCTTATCCTGCTGCAAAATAATTATTTCTGCAATCTCCCTCTCCTTCTTGCCATGCCAAAGGCGAACGTTTTCTGGATCAAATTGACTAATGTAGTACATATGCCTCCGGCAGCTGTTCTGGCGAGGCTGCTGTCCCACTACGCAGCTCTGCCTCGCTCCCCGCGTGATGAATAATATTACCAATATTCTTGATTTATAAAGCAAACACATATTGCTCTATGTCATAACGAGGACGTAAAGAAATCCCGAATGTTTGATAGGGAAGATTTGTCGTGTGTGCTAATTCACAGCTTAGAATATGTTTTCTGGGTTTCGCTGACATATGAACCGTCTGATACGTTACTCTAAGGACTCTTTTAGCGTTCTCTTTAAAAATGCTTTGGTTGAATAATTGTAAAGACCTCTGAGCGACAAAAGTGTTTCTTTTTTTTTCTCTCGATAAGCCGCAGCAAGCCTGACTTGGCTATGAAAGTCACTAAATGGTTAATTCCGAGGAGCAGATGTTTGGTATCATATGATCTAGAACACTTGGTACGTTCGCCATTCGGAACATTATCTGGGTCACTTGAGCCTCTTAAGGCCGCAGCAATCAATCGTTACATATAATTGAATTATAAAGTTTGGCCATTCACACAGAAGAGAAGAATCAGCTCTGACGCTGCTACTTACTCTGTTTTAACCGTATATAATTAAAAATGCACTGTCTCCGTAGCTCCCTTTTATCCAGTTCTTGGCTGATTTTCCAGGTATTCGCCGGGTTCCACAACCTCCTCGTTCTCTATCCCGTTCCTCCTAGATCTCTACTTGAACCCTATAGTATCCACAGGTCTAACCCCTTTAAGTTATCCGGAGCCAATTCTATATCCCCTCTCACAAAAGCCCTTTTGATCCTTTATCATTGTCATTTATCGTCTGCCGGGACGGAGGGTGTGATGTGTAGACGCCGATCTCAGTAAAGCGTCAGATTTCGGGCCACTGCCGTGGTGCGCGTTTTATTTGGAAATAGGATTTCCTGATGTCATAATGAAGCATTTTATATATGCAAACATGTTTGTTTTAAACACCTTCTGAACAAATCACACTGAAAGGGTTACAGACGCGATGATCTGCAGAGTTCCAGCACTGCAGGGTTTTCTACAAATGCTGCAACTGCGCCACCTAGTGGAGCATCACCTAGCTGCGACCGTCTATTACATGTGCTTAGACGCATACTTCCGAAAGTATAAACGGTACATATTGAGACAAAATTGCGATATTTGGCCCCAAAAACATCTGCGCAACATTCTCCTTGGAACAGGTGTGCAACGTGCAAGGCTGTACGGGACCTCACAAGGGCCATATCCAGCCTCTGCACAAAGGCACCTGGGGGGGAGCAGAGCCGCTTTTCTACAGATGGCAGATAAAGCCATTATTCCCATTAACTCCCATACATCTGCCTCTTATCTGAAGAGCTCATTAGATCTTCCCCGAAGGATGTGGGGTGACACTCTTCCAGTTCGGCGGCTCCTCCGCTTTAGCCGCTTGTCTGCGGTGGCACAGGTGTGCTCTTCACTGCGTGACAATGAAAGGCGAGAGGGGAGGAAAATAATGCAAGAAGAATTAGAATTACGAGCATTCATACCGGCAGCTGAGCCTCCGACGGCTTTCCATGAACGCCCGGATGGTTTGGAATATTACCCCATGATGAAGATCCGAGAGCTCCCTGTCCACTAATAAGATCTCCCAGAGTGATCCTTTGATCATCAGTTCCACTCGTATCCAAAAATATGTCCATTTAAATTCCTATTCTCCCATGTGATAACTTATTCCCACCCTAGGACCTCGGGACAAACTGTCCTGCAATTCTACCTGATGAGGAACCATCAATGAGCCTTTTAAACCCGATCTTGGATCAGCTAACACAACCTGCCATAGGAACACAGGAGTGATGAGAGTGACAAGGAGTGATGAGCGTCTATGAGATTCCATTAAAAATCAGCCGTTTCCAGCTACATTAGTCATTTACAGCAGAAACCCCGTCTGCGCTGGATTTCTGATCCTTTTCAGGTTATTTTAACGGACAAAATGTGCGTTCCTTTAGAAAACAGACACTTCTAAGTGACCTCAAACTTTTGAACATTTATAATGGAATGTTTGAAAGTCACCGAGGTCGGAACCGGGCTGAGAATGTTAAAAATTCATTTTTTTTTCTTAACATTTCCCAAAAGAATAATGATTTGTTACTGATCTGTCTCCAGAAACGCTGGCAGATTAATAACCGTTTTATGGGTAATTTATGCAAAACAAATGGGATTTTTTTTTAATTATATATTCCGACTATATAAACAAGAATATAAAACGTGTCAATTACAACACGAAATGGCAGAGAGTCGGGTTCCTTGACTCCTAATCGGCTTTATCCAGAAACGGATGACCCGAAACTCACTGATACTAAATGGAAAAAAAAAAAAGGTGGTTGTCACTGCAAAGGCTATGACATCATCATGCAGCCGTGTATGCAAATGAAAGATGGCTATGACATCATCACGCAGCCGTGTATGCAAATTTCAGAAGAAAATAATTCATTAGCATTTCAGGTGGCGTTCCAATGTCACACGCATATTCTTTTTTTTCTGTGCAATACACTTTATTGGTCATTTTTTATACCCCACAAGGCCCTCTTGGGGCAGTTTAGGTAACGGTTTACCCGGCTTTTAGAGAAGCGTACAATGGCGAGATGATTACCCCACCTCCACCTTCTCTCAGGTTCTTTTGACATTGTACATAGGCTCTCAAACACGTCAATCCTCTCAACGTTCCCAGCGAGGCCTCTTATTTCGGTATCAATCACCCCGATACTCAGGAGCCAGTCCTGCTGATTATGAGAACTCCATGTGACTTAATGTCGGAGGGGGTGGAGATGAACTACAAGAGAACAATTTTAAGTGTTTTTAAACAGCTGGAGACACGGAGGAATCAGGAATAAGAGGAGCCGTGCACAGGGGGATTAACAAACGCGCTGATTAAAGTTCTGCCATGACTATTAACCATTACAATGCCGTGCTGGCAGCCTTTTGGGACAATTTCAAAGTATCGGGGGATTTATTTCCGTGCCTCCTGTCACTCAGCTCGACAACGAGGATTCAACGGATGAAAGTCGCCCTCAAGATGTGATCAAAAGGGAGCTCCTCGCGCAGACCTGCTCCGCAAGCCAAGAAACTTGCTATTGGTTGCTTAAAGGAGCCCGTTTGTTGTCACGAGACAGTTGGCTAGTATGATGTTCAAGCATTACCTGGAAACCTCTTGTGGTTATTGTAATCTTCAGAGCAGGGAACCTGGAAGAACCGCCGATTCAGCGTCTCGCTTTGTGCCGCTAAGACCTCCGTCGCGGAACCATCGCCGCGCAGGTAACCCCATGCAAAGAATCCGGCTACGAGCCCCGCGACAAGGCACAGGGAACTCTGGACGAGGATCTGTCTCCATGGCGTGCCCTGGCTCCGCTTCTTTTTAATGCTGTGGAGGGGAAAACAATAAAAAAGTTGAGTTTTGTACGTTATCTGCCCCGTTCGGCCCGTCTCGTTGGTATGGTGGGCTGGCGCTTTTATGCCTTTTACCCAACGGGCTCCATAACCACAGCCAGACCGCAAGCTGGATTGGATAAAAGCCCAGTTAGACAGCAATCCAACATGTAACCACCTAAAACACGCTTAGGGGGCTTCGTCCCATAGAAACGACGCATCGAGCGCCGGACAGAATGATGGAGCAATATTGGTAAAAGCCAGTTTGCGCATCTAACATTCTTAAAAAAGATACATCATATAATTTGGGGCAAAAAAATCTATTTTGCTGCTAAATCTTTATTGGTGATTTTTTCAATGGGGTAAAGCACGTGGGATGATTGATAGGGGCTTTAATTCCATCACAAGCCTCCTGCTACCTCCTAATTTCATTCATTTACCCCCAATGGCTGTTCTTCTTCATTCACTCACCCCAGCGATGCCCTATGTGTCCAGCATCACCCCAGCCCTGGGCATTGCATTACCCCCATGTACTCTTATCTGCCCCGTCACCTCTGTGAACCCTCCCGATCTCCCCCTCACTCCCTGTTCTCACCCGGCCTTATCCCCCGGCCTGGGTCCACCATCCCCGGCCTCTCCCGGTGCTCGGGTCCGCCGTCGGTGCTTGGTTGCCATGGTGACGAGTTCTCCTCGCTCAGGGCTCACACGTGGGCTTCGCGCATTGGCTCAGGCCTCTGTCAGGCAGAAGCAATCGAGGGCGGAGCAGCCGGCGGCATGGATGGGTGAGAGCAGAGCTCAGTCCCCTGTGTTCAGTTCACCCCCTATGTCCCAGTACAGTCCCAGTACGTGTGTTGGACTCCTACAGCGGGCCAGTATAAACCAGTATCGTTTTAAATTCTCCTAGGCCCCTCATGTTGCATGCTATGTCCCCTGTGTATACTTCCCATTATAACCAGTACACCCCCCTGGTAAATCCATTCCAAACCACAACTGCATGCAGTGAGCTTCGCGTCCCCAGCACCGCATGACTGCTAGAGGTTCCAGTATCCCTCTTCTAGTTCCCAGTATAACCATTTACACTCATAAAGTGCAATCGTATGTATTTGTACGCACATTCCAGTATAGCAGAGGTTAAATAAACATCCACACGTCCCATTGCGCCCACTTCTCCCAGTTACACATTCTATTCCCAGTAAGGACCAACAACGCGAGCGGTGAGGATGTCTAGTTGCCGGTACTAGTGTCAGCGCAGGTCATATTACGACAGGCGGTCCGGTCGCCGGCCGTCGGACTGCCGCTTATTAAAATGACACCTTCATGTGGAGAGAGAGATAGGAAAAGTAGATCAGCTCCTGCAGACAGCGTGCTGCTTACGGTCACCATAAGAATATATAGAATAAACGTCATTGATAAAATGCTTTCTTATCCAACTGTAGGCAGAAGTTCCCCGTAGACGGCGGCGAGTCGTCAGAAACCAAAAAAGTGAATTTTGATCTGACTTTGGTTCATCTGGATCTAAAGGGAGCCCCGCCAAAAGTGGCTTATCTGGCAGAGGTAACACTGAGAGTGACGGCAGTGGTCCAACTTCGTAATATGGAAAGCCGCTTTCCTCGAGGGATCTGGACGCAATGCTTTAGAACCAGTCCACCAGCTGGACGATAATTTATCCCAAGCATTCCTGCACTCTAGAACCTTCAGAGCCGCTCATTGTCTTCTTGTAACATAGTAGCACGCTGGAGGCGAGGGAACATCAGTGGGACATGGAAGTGGATTGACTGGGGGCGAAAGCCCAGAGTTTTCTTAGTCCTTTTGGGGGTCTCCTATGCAAATACTCATATTTAATTTGCCTTATTCTTGACCGTGTCTGTCCTCTAGGTTTTTCCTCTGTTCTCTGCTCTCGGAGCAAATGGTTTGCTCATAGAATATGAAGATACCTTTCCATATTTCGGGGAGCTGCTCCCTCTCAGGGCTGCACATGCATACAGGTAACGCCTGGTCTGATACTATGATATTTGGTCTTGCCAAACTCGCAGGGTTAAAAATATTAACAACTTTCACGTGCGGTATTGTAATTGTTGCTGTTATTGTTTTTGTTTTCTTATTTTCTTGCTTGTTTTATCTCTACAACTCTCCGGTACAAGCTTCTTTGCCGCCATATCCTGTGACATTGTGCCTCTGATATTATGCTCACTGTGTATGGTTTTATTTTGTCCTTTGTCATGTTTGGCGTATATTTGCCGCCCGACGTGCCTTTGCGAACTGGTACCCTCTAGTGTAACGCTCGCCCGACGTGTACAATTGTGTCTCGCTGCTTGATGCACTGTTCACCTACTTATGTACTGTTACTTTTTCAATAAACGGAGAATTGGAAAAAAAAAAATATTAACAACAAGAGGGATGTTTCTGTGTAAAGACTGATTTATGTCAAAAAGATACAAAGTTCTATCTTCCATTCCTGTTCATTATAAGATAATAATCCATTAACTTTAGCTCTGTCTATAACTTTTTGCTCGGATGGGAAGCTTGATAATGAAATCTCCCCGTTCCCCTCCCAGCCCTCAGGAGATCAGAGAGATACTGAGGTTGGCTGAGCTGCACAATTTGGAAGTCATTCCGCTGGTGCAGACATTTGGACACATGGAGGTAGGTGAAGGGTTTGTACAGAGCGCCTTCGAGTGGTCTCGGTGGGTTGATGTCTACGCTAAGTTTGGGGGTTTCTCTCATCTCCAGTTCGTCCTGAAGCACAGCAAGTTCTCTCACCTGAGAGAGGTCCAGATTTACCCAAACAGCTTGAACCCTCACAAAGCAGAATCTCGGCACTTGATCCAAGCCATGATCCGACAGGTGATGGAACTTCATCCAGACGTCCAGTGGCTCCATATCGGCTCCGATGAGGTATGAGGAGGAAGCGGCAGACATGACTCGGTTGACCCACGCATTTCCCTAATTACTGTAAAACCTTCGGTGCGGTTAATAGCACGTGTGTTGTCGGCTGTGAGTAGTCATGTTCCCTCCTCCCGTCTATAGGTCTATTTCCTTGGTGAGGGCGAGGAATCCAAACTGAAACTTTCCAATGGATCCCTTACAATGGAAGAGCTCTTCCTGTCCCACCTGAAGGCCGTGGCTACGTATATAACGTCCACATTCACGGGCGTCACACCTATCGCATGGGATGATATGTTTCGTGGAGCCAGTGTCCACACCCTGACAGGTGGTAAAGTTGAACCACTTTAGTGAACTTAGAAATGTGTTTCCATTCCTAAAATATAAAAATGTATATCTGTTATTTGATCGTTGGAGACACATCGGGGGATGGGATCTTTGGCAATTCAAGCATCCTTTATTTAATAAAAGCTGTAACTTTCAGATTCTGGAGTGCCGTCTCTGCTGCAGCCAATGATCTGGGACTACACCTCGAACCTGGATGTCGAAAACAGAAGTACGTCAGTTTGACCGTTTTGAGCGGAAAATGTAACCGTCGAGATTTGAGGACTTTAACCCATCCTTTCGTTCTCGTAGTCGCTCTTGTGGAGAAATACAGGCAATGTGGCTTTCACAAGGTTTGGTTGGCCAGTGCATTTAAAGGAGCCACGGGGGCCAACCAGCAGCTGACCCATATCGGGCATCACCTGGAGAACCACAGGCGATGGCTACAAGTGGCAGCGGCAGTGCCGTATGGAGCCCTGCAAGGGATAGCACTGACGGGATGGCAGAGGTAAGAGAAGTCCCAAGTGATCCCTCCTCCCCAGGTGTAACTGACCTCGCAGTGTATTCTGCACTCTATCATACAAAATAATGTTTAATACTAACTATCTTGGCCAAATACATCGCCAATGCCTGCGGACCCGTCTGTTCTTTCCACCTTGCAGGTACGACCACTTCTCTGTGCTGTGCGAGCTTCTGCCGGTGGGAATCCCGTCCCTTGCCGTGTGTCTGCAGACTCTGAAGAACGGTAATGACATTTGTCCGTGTTCATTTTAACAGGAATTGATTTCCCCTCTGATAGACGCCGTAGCACGTAAGACACGTTCCATCGATTGTGGTTTGGTGTCTTCTGGGCAGTGTCCCTGCATTCCAAAACAAATATGGTGGTTCCTTATCCCTTTCTTGCCCTTTATTGGAATAGATCAGGGATCCCCCTTGTGAATATCCATCTTCTAATCTTGTTTGTCTCCCAACTCAGGTTCTTGTTCTGAGCAGGCGATCGCTTGGGTGAAGAGCATCCTGGGAATGTCAGAGTTGGATATCGAAAGCTTTGCAAGGTGACCTTCTCATATTCAATGACCTCGTGCTGGGTGCTTCCCAATTGTCCGTATGTTTGGGGCAAGTTAAGTAAGGCAGACTTGTAGTGGCTACACAAGACACACAGTGTTCCACTTTAGAACGCTGACAGCTAAAGACATTCAGGATACATTTACTTGGAATTGAGAGATGTCCACTGTTGAGAAACCAAGCGTATTACTAAACCACTGGGAAATATAGCTTTTTCAGTTGATCTGAGCGTTGCTGTGGTTTCGTTATCCATGGACCTAGCTGCGGAAGGCTGAAGCAGCGGGGAAAGACTTTTTTTATATTTATAAAGCTTCAATGGTCATTAACAAGAGTTTTTCTATCGTAACAGCGATCTCTCCGGTAATTTTCCTGGCAGTGAGGTTTTTGGACTCGTGACACAAATCTATTTTTTCTTGAAGCCATCGGTGAAGGAGTTTCTGGAGGGCCACAGGTCAGTACCAACGGCGGTGGAAGGGACACTATAGAATGTTTCTTTATTGGCACCACCGCTTCATAATCAAAGAGTTTTTAGTGGTATAAGGCCCACAAATCTATACTATTTAAACCTTGAATGTTTGTAGCCGTATCTGAACTTGTGTGTAAATAATTAGTAATAAATACAGTGTTTATAGAATGTCGTGTTGATGGAATCTCGTACCCAAGTCTCCCTCTGTTTGGGATTTTAGGATCCTCACAGGCTGGTTCAGTCCCTATCACAGGAAAAGGAAAATGATCCATCCTATTATGGTGCAGCAGATCCAGCCAGAGGCACTCAGGTGGTTATAACCGTAATCGTGAGACACATTATGAAATCTTTACAAAGAAGTTACTTTGCCGCCTCGTTCTATAACACTTTTAAAGAAGATAGTATGTTGCAACGCAGCCATCGTTAAGTTGAATTCAGTCTATTTCATTTGTTACTTTTCCCCAGCCTCGTGTCGAGATGGACACCAGTTTTGGAAGAACTCCACAAAGCGTTGCTTCAGGTATATCCCCCAAACGCTGCGGAGGAATGGATGGAAGAGAATGTCCTGCCATGCTTCATGAAACTCCGCGAACTGGTCAGCGACCTGAACTCTGCGTTGGAGAACCTAACATAAGACTGCTGCCCCCGAGTCCTCCTTGAACATAACCGAGAGATTAGATTATTTCCTCCAATATAACACTCGCTTTTTAATCAGAAAGACCTGCGGAGAGCCTTAAGAGGACTTCTCCCGAAGTATAAATCCACAATTTTATTGGACAATCGTCACTTCCACCAACATAGGATTTTCCCAAAGCATCAGGCAGTATTGGTGATGTCCTGAGTACCTACTTCTTCAACAAAACTGTGGATTTTTACTTTAGGAGAAGTCTTGCTGTTCCTCCTCCTCTTCAAATAATCTGAAGAAAAGACGGGCAACAGGAGGACTGAAGAAAGAGGAGGAACAGGAGGACTGAAGAAAGAGGAGCAACAGGAGGACTGAAGAAAGAGGAGGAGCAGTAGGGCTGAAGAAAGAGGAGGAACAGGAGGACTGAAGAAAGTGGAGGAAAAGGAGGACTGAAGAAAGAGGAGGAACAGTAGGGCTTCTCTCTTTCTTCAGATAATTTGAAGGGTTCTAGCAAGACCCATCAATGAAATACAGAATTTGTTGTGTTTGGACATCCGGAAGGCTGCCTGGAGCATCCTGTCTTTTTTTTCCCTCTTCTAAGTGAATGTCTTACTTCCAAAAGTATTTATTTTGACCCAAGAGTTTGGTTTTAAAAGTCCAATCTACTTTATAGTTAAAAAATACAATACTTTGATTTTCTGTCTCCTGTAATAATGTTATTTTTTGGGGGACTAAATGACTAAAAAACATTATGACAACCAAAAGCTTGCTTGAAGTGTATTCGTGATCTGATTCCACCGTAATAATTTTGTTACAAAGAGGAAGAAAAAGTGCCGGAGAGGGCAAAGCAAATCTAAAACGATCGGGACGGACAATAACAACGTGAGTATACAACAGGGAACAAAGCAGGCATTGTATAATACTTTATTCACTGTATAAAACCACAAGAACATTAAAAAGCCACAGCTACACCACTTGTGTGCATTGTTTCAAGTAATACAAATAGTGAAGCAAGTTATAAATATACATAAAAACATTTGGTAGGTTACAGTTTGGATACTTCGGGACGCAAGTAGTACTATTTAACTACATCTTCAGATTTTTATATCAATGGGAATGTATATTCTGTTTGCTGAACGCACTATTCAGGTGGAAGCGCAGGGGGCTGCTACCTGTGACCCCTTGCTTATGATCTCATTCCTTAGAAATATCTTTTACTTATACTTTTCTGGGAAAATGTGGTTGAAAAATGACAATTTAGGTTAATTCAACCTAGAATGTGTAACCGTTTTAAATCATTCTACCGAGAGAAGGCACTGGTCACCTGCATCTAATATTTTATAATAAGGCCCCGTATATATAACACTAAGATAAATACACCTACAGTGTAATTAAGCTTAATAAATATTATGACTTAAAAACGAAGTAACGAAGAGATATCCGCACTCATACGTTGCGTATTCATTAACGACCAAGGATCCTGCAAAAAAAAAAAGAAAGCATATTTCCCCAAATATTTGCTTTTTGGGCTGAAATAAATATTGTACCGCTCAGCGTATATAAAAGCACAGGGTTATTGGCAAAGTACCAGTATATATTATTATTATAGTACCAGGGAGATGCGCTGGATGCACATGGAGCTTCAAGTACCATACAGACCCCCCCCCCACCAATCCAGCAATAAGGCTCACAATAATACAAAAGTAAAGAGAAAAGGGGGAAAAAAGAAAGGTTAAAATTCCATAGAATTCTGAATTTTGAATATTCTGAGGGCTGTTGGCAAACGTGTATCGTTCTTCAAAAGGATCCCGGAGCCATGGCGCTTGGTCAGATCTGGTCTTTGGTAGGATCGAAACGATGCCATCATGATCGTCTCTCCTCCGAGGCCAGGTCTATGTTTTCCGTGTTTTGCAGAATAACTTGAATATTTGAATCATTTGAATATTTTGTGTTTTGGGAAAAAGTAGTATTTTGGATTTTGCTACTTAATAAAGAAAACTTGTGTTGTGTGTAAAACAGGGGGATGTTCTTCGGTTTCATTGAGAGGGCTTAACCGGATCACAATGCTAAGCTGCCTTTAAGACGTCTCGCTCGTCTTTGGTGTCAGGAATGTAGATGAAAGGAGTCACAAGGACTTGTGATGTCACTGGGACGCTGCGTAAGAAAATCGGTGTCCTTATGGTTATCAGGAACCGGGTTAGAGTTGCGAGAATGCATTGGTCGTGTGCTGGAATGGACTGGTGGAATGGACTGGTGTTCCCCATCGTGTTGGGACCTCTTACTCTTCATCTTTGTCCAGGCTGCCCTCGCTGTCGCTGCTCTCCTCCGCGGCCAATGTTCTCAGTTCTGCTAGGTCCAGCTCCAGGAACGTCGTCAGCAGTTTGGCCACAGCTTCTACGTCGCTGGAAGAGAGTTCAGAAGGGAGAATCGGACGATGCTCACATGGCAGCCCTGGGACGTCGGCAATAAATGGACGTCGGCTCCCTTACCTCCTGCCTCCCAGCACGGCGCTCTGCGTCAGCGGGTGTGAGATCCCAGTGGCAAATCGCAGAATGATCAGATATCCCTTTCCAAAATATCGGACTTTTTCCTCCTCCACGTTCACAGCTCGGATCTCACTGAGACTCACCACAACTATAAAAAGAAAGAAAACTAATGGACGCCGCGCCGGATTCCGTCTTAACCTTCCTCACGGCTCAATTGCTCTTTATGAATGACCCACCGGTCACAAATCTCTTCAATCTTAATTAAAATATATTGTGTTCCGGGCACAGCCTATAGGAATCTTCCTCCTTACCTTGCTCCTGACCTCCTCTCCATAATGTAAGTAACTTTTTATACACGTTGAATGTTTTCAGAATGAGCTTCCCCGACTTTTTATCGAATATGGCTTCCTGGAGCGGGAAGGAGAGGGGGGAACCATCAGGTTACAACACAAAGGCATAATGACCCATGTAAGATCCCTGGGGGGCCCTCATCCCAAGAACTTGTGCCTAAACCCTTGGTTTACATGGGATATGATGTCATACCAGACCCCCCCCATCCAAAACCATGTATGCATGTCCAGCGATGGACCCATGGAGAAGACTTCTTCTCCCTCACCCAGTCGTTCCAAAGTGCATCTGTATAGAATACGCAAGCAAGAGCTTTTACCTCCCAATCCTCCATGTTCTGTATAGCGACAAATACACAGCCGGCCACATAGAACAGCTTCCACGCCCAAGTATCTGACAAAAAACGGGTAAAGTAAAAGCTCGATCAGCTGGTGGATTATATTTTTTTTATTATTATTATTTTTTATTATTATTATTATTATTTTTTTTTTTTTACTACAGAGAGAGCTCCAGAAAAAGTACAGTTTTTACTTTTCAGTAATTCTAGAATTCTAGAATGTGCCGTGAGCGCAGGAAACGAATACTGTTTCGATTCCTCTTTTTTTTGCACCAAACACATGACAACGATCGAACGTTGCTGATGTGATACAATTTTAAGCTTCCACGAGGCCCTTTGGCAACATTTAGCAGATAAGTGCCTTTCCTATATGTCTTTTGTAGAGGAGGACAAATTATTTGGGTTGCAGGAGTCATTTTGTTCAAAATATCCAAAACGAGTTGGCCATTTTTTATGATTATCGTCGTTATAAAGTGTCCCTGTTCTGGAACGAAAGTAAGTTTAAAGGAACCTTACCCGTGCTAAAATAAGCTGCAGCCAAACCTACAGACCCGATGCCTACAAGAGAGAATTCAATTTAAATATAGGACAAAAAAAACACATAAAACGGCAGGTTTTTAATTTAAAAATCCAATGATACAGAAATGATAGGATAACTCACCAACTAGGAGAGACCAGGAGCGTATGCTCGGACTCCTTTTTAAGTGCAAAAGGGTCCCCGTCCGATTCTCCACTTGCATATACATGATGGATCTGGAGCTGAGAGAAAAACAGAAGCTTTGAGGCAATACTAATACAATACTCGTCTATTCACAAAAAGTCGAGTCCCACAGAGTCTTGAGTTGGGTTGAGTAGCCGTCGAAACGATCACTGAGTCTCAAAGTTGACTTGGGTTTCTTGAGTCGGTAGTTGAGTTTGTTCTTGAGCTTGGGAGTCTTGTTGGGTTTGGGTTCTAGGTCAACTTGCCCACTCATATGGAATCGAGCTGTTTGGAACTCAACTCTATGACCAGCTTGGTTCTAAAGGGATTTCTTGAGTTGGCAGTCAAGTTGAATTGAGTCAAGTCAGCCCGAACTGTGCTCTAGTTGACATTCGAGATTAGAGAATAGATGGAGTCAACTCGATTCACCTTAAAACATTTCTGAATAGACCTCAGGGGGAGATACAGCTGGAGGTAGGAACAGAAAACAGGAGAGGGGTGAAGAAAGTAGTTCGATGAGGAGAAAAGCTAGAAAAAAAGTAACATGGAAGAACGTAGAAGAAACACGAGGAAGAACGTGGTAAATAAGAGAAAGAGGGGACAATTAAAGAAAAATCAAGGACTCGTGTATCATTTCAATTTTGTATGTTTGGGTTCTTCACTACTATTAACCCCTTATAGCACCACAAAAGTCTCTTAGGAGTAATGAAATTGCCCACTGCGGAGAGGGGGGCTGCAGCGGGTTGCGCAATGGATCACAAAGATAATGCAATCTTTTGTAAACCGGGCGAGGGTTAATGGGCGAGCCTATTGTGAAATTGAAAAAGGGGAAGCATCGAACTGGAATACGCTACGTGTAACAATTAACACGTTTTAGAGACCTCATCATTCCAGATTAAAGTGTTCATCCCTTAAAAATGGAACGCGGTTTATCTTTCTAGAAGCATAATCGTCATTACTGTACAAATTATTCTATTTTTTTCTGGTTTCACCTAGACCTTTAGATCCAGTTTAATCTCCCCAGATGTACGGCCGTTAAAATGTATCCGTTTCAGGACTCTAGCCGTACTTTCGATCGGTTGTTACATTATCTGGTTTTCATTCATCAACAACAGATAAGAGTCGGATGAGGTCGCCTCTTCTTTTCAAGAACTGATACAGAAAACATCAATGGAATTTGGAACAAAAGTAACTTCTATCCCAACAGTCACAATGTTTCTGACTCTGTTATTCCAGCCCAGGCTGTCAGGTGGCAAGACATTCATGCGCACACACAAACACAACCGCGCGCACACACAAACACAGATACATAGATACATACCTGCCTCTTCTCTATGGTCTGCCTAGACTGAGGGGCTGTACTTCCTGATCATAGAGACAAAAAGCCAAAGGCATGCTGGGATAGTGGATGACTCACCCAGGCGCATCTTGCACTGCAACATCTGACCGCCAGGGGTCGCACTTTATGTGGCAATAACGTGAAGCTAGGATGGGTCGCATGCTAAAGTCGGTCACATTTCACTGAGGGTGGTAGATAAGTGGAAAAGCTTCCCAGCAGAAGTGGTAGAGGGTAATACAGTAAGGGTATTAAACATGCACGGGATGGGCATGTGGCTCCTGAATCTAAGACGAGACCAACCACTGATTAAGGTTTGAGTCTAGATGGGTCCGAGCTGCCGCTAATATGTTACAGAGCTAATTGCATGGAAACAATATGTCTCTGAGTTTTGCTTAAAATCCGGGGTCAGCTCACTTTTAGGGCTCTACGGTACTCATACTCAGCAAGCATTCCTAGAAAAGAGAGACATCTGAGAAGGAGAGAGTTGTGGCGAGGTTTGAGGCTCAAAGAGGGACTGGCCAAAGTAAACAGGGACACAGGGGAGGTATGAGTGAAGTGGAATGTGCGTGTGTGCTGTGGCTTTAAAGCTGTGTCACGTGACGTGTTGTGTAAGTCATGCATGGAGTGGAAGTTAAAGCAGCTGGGTTGGAGCGCAGCGCCCTGCCTCCTCCGCCTCCCATTGGCCAGCAGGCTGGGGCAGAAAGAGGAGGGGGAGAGGCAGATAGTGTAACAAAGGCCGAGCTGACAGCACAGGGGGAAGTGTTTCAGTCTGATCCCCACCGAAATAACCTCCCTGGGGCAACAGAGAGGGGACGGAGGCGACCCCGGGCCCAGCCGCCACCATGAAGTGCGAAAACTGCACCAAAACCGTATGTATCGAGCTCATTTTGGGGATTATTCATTGAGTGAGACCGGTTAACCCTTTCCCGCACTCACAGCTTTGATATGCCCCTTCTAGAAGTTTATGCTGAATTTACCAACAAGATTGCTTATTTTTATCGCCTGTTTCGATGATTTTTGATCATTTTTGTAATTTATAAACCCAGGGGAGGCGCTTTTAGTTTATTGTGTGTAATAAAAGCTCTGTACGACGCGGTGTGATGTTTAACCAACGTTACATTTAACCTGCCGGCAGATCGGCCCCATTTGGCCCCCGTCTAGTCGCCCGTTTCTCCTGCTGTAAAGACTCAAACCTTAATCAGTCGTTGGTCTCGTCTTAGATTCAGGAGCCGTATGTCTATCCCATGCATGTTTAATCCCCTCACTGTATTACCCTCTACCACCTCTGCTGGGAAGCTGTTCCACTTATCCACCACCCTCCCAGTAAAGTAAAACCTCCATACAATACATCGAAGTCCCAGATCCTCTAGTTTTAGGTTATGATTGTATTTTAACTTAGAAATAGAAGTATTTTATAAAAGGTTCGAATGCAGGCTGGTTGGACAACAAAATATTTTTCGACAGCAAATAAAACGTATCGTGTGGATATATTTGTTTGTTTTAATGTGTTTTTAAATAAAAAATATTTGTTTTGAATGCAGGAGTCAGTCTTTTTTTACAGATGTGAAACTCTGTTGCAAATATCTGGGTTTTAGGTCAAGACTCACAAGTTTTCTTTAACTCTTGGAAATACTTTAAGATTCTAGAATGGCAACAATTGTTAAAAGCCTTTTCTCAGAATTGCTGTTTTTTAATTAATTCTCTGCCATTTTTGTTTAAATATATTATTATTATTATCCGTAGGTTAATTAATTTTATGCCCTTTTAGTTTATAGCTACATTTTCTACAATAAATATTCCCCGTATTTAATAAATTGAACTATATAGTATCGGTGTATGTGTATATATATATATATATATATATATATATACTATTGGTCTAGAAGCAATTGCATAAATTATGCAGAAACGTTCTGTCTCCATCCTACTGGATGCTAAATTTTAACCCATTGGATTCCAGAGCTGGAAGAAAAACATTCCAGAGCACTCAGGGGTAAGGATGGGTCTTCTGTAAAGTAATGGCTGGTCCCTTCTGCTGTCTTTGATCTGTGTTGGGTTTTAAACAAAAATCAGGAACTTTTGACAATTTGGTGAATATCAGTTGGAGAAAGAGAGTTCCTAGAGCCTAAAAGCTGTTCTGGATGGTAGAGAAGTGGTTGCGTGGTTAAGCGCTTTCCCTAACTTGCTTCTTTCCCCAGGAATGCAGTAAAAAGAAGAAGAAGAATGAGGATCCTGAGGTTTCCGACCCGTTGTCGGCCGCCTTTGCCGAAGGAGAGGAGGTGAGAGTTGGATTGACTTAGTCCATTGATTGCCCCCTTATCTGTGACCTTCCGTGTGTTCTTCTAGGACACACACCCATCCCTGACTTATCTGAGCTTGCCACCCATGACCAAGCCTTGCTGCTCCCCCAGCCCTTGGAAGCTGGAGACATCGCTTCAGATATAACCCTGTGTCTCGGCAGAATGGTAGACGGTCATATCAGCTGATTGTGGAACATCTGAGGTCTACAGCTATTTATTTCTGTGGGACTGCAGAATCCAGTGTGTGGGGCGTTGGGTACAATGGGTGAAAGATACATTTAAGGAAGAGGGTCATCCATATAACGACCCTGATCGTCTGATCTTCCTGGTAGACCTCCTTAGCTCTGTTTCTTCTAAGTTGTCCTGAAAGTGGTTCTCTTTATTTACATATAAGATGCCTTAAAGTAAATCTATTGTAGGGTTTTCATCCATTCCCGGTCATTTTAATATTTTTTTTCATGAATTAAACTCACAGGAACATTTAGGTTTTTTTCTGCTGCAATGGCAACATGGACATCCAACCTACGTGTCTATTTTTGTTTCAAGCCCCTACCGGCAAGAATAGATCAATCTTGACTGAAACTGTGACATGATTGTATCTGCTCGTGGTTTGGTCCTTCTAGTGTTGTTTAGTAGCGATAGTCGGCAGAACTGATGGAACATCTCCTTATCTTCTCAACCAGAAAAGTGAGTTCCACCGTCTGGCTGAAACGCGGATCTTTCTGAGCGATTGCCTGGCGTGCGGAAACTGCGTAACATCGGAAGAAGGGGCTCAAATCTTCGCCCAGAACCAGAAGGAGCTTTTCCGGATATTAAATCTTAATAAGGCAAGAAATGCTGAGTTCTTCTCCTTTAAAAGACAGAAACCCCTGGGTGGAGACCCTTCCGCTAACTCGTTTTATCCCCACAGAAATGCGACACGTCGCTGCACAGGCTGGTGGTAGCGTCCGTAAGTCCGCAGTCCGTGCCTTACTTCGCTGTGAAGTTCCGACTGTCTGTCTGTGAAGCGTCCAGGAAGCTTTGCGGTTTCCTAAAGAGCCTCGGTAAGCCTATGAAAGGATTAAATCTCCAAAACCACGCTGAATTAATTTCTAGATGGCATTAGTCACCTCTGCCTTGAGGCCGGTCTCTGAAATGACTTTGTTTTCTGTGAAGTTGCAGACCACGGCTCGGTTTCCATCTTCTTGTCCGTTCTCTGTCCCACCATTACTATGATGAAGACCTGGAACTCATTAACTGATCACTCCGGTGGCCAGCTTTACAAAGTAGAACATCTGTAGTCCATATTCTCTGTTCGAGATCCTAATGGAACTCTATGAATTGGTATCTAAAGCTCATCCTAGAGGTCAGATACATAAAATGTAACACAGGCCATAAGTGAAGTCAATGGTCCATAAAGTGAGATGTCCACCTGGAACTCTGCTTTATTGAACTCAACGCAAATGTTCTAGATGTTTCATGACCTTCTAACCAGTAAACTTGGATGGTCACTGCTGATTGGGTCTTTCATGACTCCAAGTCCTCAATTATAAATTCAGATACTAAAGGAAATGTAACTCTCTCAATATTTCTCCCCCCCCCCCCGTCCTCAGGCGTCCATCATGTTCTAGATACCACAATTGCCGCAGATTTCAGCATCTTGGAAACTCAGAGGGATTTCATACAGCGGTTTAGACGTCAGACGCATGACGAACACGCCTTTCCCATGTTCGCTTCTGCATGTCCAGGTGAGACGTTCTCTATGTTCTCCATGACCTGATTGGGTTACATGTATTTTTGGGTTTTTTTTACTACTATGTCCATGTCGGTCATACAAAAATAAGTAAATATTGAAAAAAGACGTAAAATGAGAAACACGTTGCGTGATAAGAAATTGTTTTTTGTTATTCATCGTCCTTTTTAATTGTCCGCAGCCTTGGCAAAAATATACGGGTTCAGCGACTTCATTGTCCAAGTGCCTCGGAAAGCTTTGACATGCGTTGTTAATTAGGTGTTTCTGCCAATGGTTTATGGCCGTAACTAATTGTTGGGGGTTGGCAGGTTTGACATGGAATAAAGGTTTGGCTGTGTACACACCGGCAACCTGTGGCACTGGGGCAGGATTGGGGGGGGGTTGTTTGTGTTTTGGGGGTTTGCGTTTTGGGGGGGGTCTCTGTTTGGATTAAGGAAACCTGACGGGGAAAATGTTTATTTCCAGACTGCCTTCCAATCAGTGGTTGGTTATTAGTAGACTTTTTAGCCACCAACTTATTAAGCTCTCAAACTAGAAAGACCCACCGCGTTCCCATCAATCCGGTTACCTATATCTTATCCAACATTATTAAATCAATAAAAACTATTTTTTTTTATTTTTATCACCGGGGAACTGTAGGCTGTAGTTTTATTTATATGACACGAGGAGAGGACACTGGTTAGACCATGAAGTTTTGGCTCTATAAGAAAGTTTCTCCTGTTGGGGTAAAACGACAGATCTGACCCTAAGCGTCTTTACGTTAGGTGCCGGTGAGGTACACATTGTACTCGTTACGTTGATGTTTTTATGTTTTGTTATGTTTTTTTTGCTTGGAATGGGCACTCTGGGTCATAGGGTACAGTATGACATTTCGCATTGTGAAACTTGGCTCTGGAATATGTTGTTGTCGGAGCCGCGGCCGCTCGTTCCCGGGCAGCCAAACTGCCGATGTGAGCTAGATTCTGCTTTCATTGTGTGTACATTTACCGCTATAAACGTCATGTGAGACCGGGCTTGGAGAGTCCCATTCCTGAGCAAATAGTGACACAGCTGAAATCTGCTGGCACCGGCAGCTGTGAGAGCTCCAGAAAAACAACGTGGGGGGTTTAGATTGTAAGCTCTTAAACCAAAGCCCTTTTAATGCACTCTTCTGTAGTGAATGCGCAAGGCTGATAAGTTCATTTTTTTTTTCTATTTATTGTGTAACTTATATGACTCGCTCCCAATATTTATTCTGTACTCAAATGCGTTAAGGAATCTCCCCTTTAGCCATTTGAATACTAATTACGTCTGTTTATTCTGATCGCGGTATGGAGGTGCAGGCGGTTATTCCTCGTGAAAATGTTCCTTTTCCCTGTCGTTGCTTCTGTAACCTGCTGTGACTTTTGTTGTGACTCCATCCATCATTTTATTTTATTATTTTTTTAAAAACAAATTTTTTTAATTATAATTTTTTTTTTTTTTTGTATTTTATTTTATTTCTCCCAGGTTGGGTGCAATACGCAGAGAGGGTTTTAGGAGATTCAGTGACTCCTCACATCTGCACGGCCAAGTCCCCTCAACAAATAATGGGATCTCTGGTCAAAGGATACTTTGCGTCCCACAAGGTTAGTCGGGGGAAACATGTAGCCGTCGGCCAACGTAAAAGAACACAAGAGTAAAAAATCTGATAAGAAATAATCATGGTCTGGACTTCTCCCGGGGGTTACTCCTTAAATAGAAAAACATATAAAATCCCTGCTTGGTTTTGGCTTAGCTTTTGAAGTATTTGTGAGCAGGAAGTTGACATGACAAGTAACAGGAAGTAAAGCGTGCACCAGAAAACTGGTTCCCCCTTAGAAAACAGTCAAGAGGTCAAATGTCTGTGAGTGTTCATTGGTGATGCTGAGAATTAGTATTCCATCTGCCTTTAAATGTTTGAAAATCTGAATAGCCCTTTTTTTATTTTTTATAACCAGAATTTATCTCCTGATAAAATATTCCACTTGACGGTGGCCCCCTGCTACGACAGAAAGATGGAAGCCTTGAGAGAAGATTATTATACCGCTCTTTATAAGTGCCGTGATGTGGACTGCGTGTTGACGTCAGGTGGGTACCTTTTTATAGCTTCTTAAATGAACCATAGAGCAAAGCAATGCCATGAGGTATCCCGTGTTACAATACATTTTGAGCACCCTGCTCTGTAGAGACTTTGGTACCTGAGTTATGACATCATAAAATGACACATTGGCTTCCTTTGACTTTCCCCAAGAGTAGAGACAAAGCGATATCTGATACGTTGAGCTTCTGAGGATCATCTGCCGCCTTTTCGTACACCTCTTCCTGATTAGGAGCACCATCCGCCTCCCGACGGGCTCTGGGCGGACGATTTGGGAGCTGAAGTCGCTGCATTCTTGAGGAACGTTATTAATTTGCTTTCCATGTTTTAGGAGAGGTCATCCAGATTATGGAGCAGCAGAATACATCTGTGAAGGAGGTAGAAGAATCCCCCTTGGAAAATGTGTGAGTGATTCCCACAGGCACATGTAACATGTTCGTGAGCGGCTTGCGTGTTTTGGGGTGCCTTTTCATCCTTTGGGGGTACTGATGGTAGAAACCCTCTTGGGGAGGTCTGGCTGCGTCTGGTTCGTGAGATATTTTAGTAAAGTTCAGGCTGAAGGGGATTTTGCTGCTATGGAAAATACTCGCAGCCTCCACGTTAATCTGCTCAGTGAAAGCAGCAGGAATTCCAAACATGCGCGGACCGGTTCAACTGCTAAATCGCAGGGTGTTTGCTGCGGGAATTTATGGGGCAAACCATTTCTGTAGAGGGGGCTCTCTTCTATGTTTTATTATTTGTATTATTACTTTTATATTATAGAAAGAGAGTTTCGGGGCTCATTACCAGTAAGTACCCCCGGTGCCTGCATTTATACCCTAAACATAGTCAATGTGCCGAATCCTAGCCACGTGGAAGCCAGACCACCAAAGAGCAAACACGTTTAATGTTTGTTTTTTTGCTTTTTACCTTTCTTTATGCTTTTTATGTCTATTTATACCAAAAAAGCTAATGGAATACTAGCCTAATAAGCACAGGTTGAATCCTCTACCCGTTACCTCCGCAACGGAGGATAGAGCGATGTATTGATACAATCACATGGGCCTTTTTTTAACCCCCTCAGGCTGTCAATGGGTTAAAAAAAAAAAAAAAAAGGCCCATGTGATTGTATCACCTTGAGCGCTGGTGTCACGGATGTCACTGTCATTCTTTGTGTCGTGTGTCGATCAGCTGATTGATTCATGCCGTAGGCCGTCTGTCTCCCGCGATGTTCTGGAATCAAGCTCCGTCTTTGCTTCCTGCGTAGGTTTGGTGGAACTTCCTGTCAGTTCGTTCGCCATGAGGGCACCAGCTCCGACGGGTACCTGGCACACGTATTCAGGCATGCAGCCAAGGAGCTGTTCGACATGGATGTAAAGGAGATAACATACAAAACCTTAAAGTGAGTGAACAAACTTCATGGGAACGGGGCGAGAAATCCCCGGATTATAAAAAGGTCACATCCCTGTGTGGGGGAGCCGCCATCTTGTTGCCCCATCGCATGGTTTAAAATAAATGGCTGCCTCGCCCGGAGATATTTGTGATAATAGCTTTACAGAGGGACCTGAGAACAATCTCTACCGCTAGAGGCTCATGGAGGGTCTGCTAAAACAACGCATGGAGAGAACAGGAAGTTGGGCTATAGCTTCCTGTGTGGGCTGACATGGGATTCCGATGTGATCTGTATTCAAATTTTTTTTTATTTTCTTGGGTTACTCAGGAACAAGGACTTCCAAGAGGTTTGCCTCGAAAAAGACGGGGAAACTGTGTTACGTTTTGCGGCTGCTTACGGCTTCCGGAACATTCAGAACATGGTCCTCAAACTGCGCAAGGGGAAGTTTCATTACCATTTCGTGGAGGTCCTTGCGTGTCCGGGAGGTAAGAATTTTGGGGGGTTTTTTTTAGAATCTTAAATTCTTTTAAAAATGCACATCTGAATGATAAAATACATCATGTTTGATATACTAAAGATTGTGTTTGAGAAGTAGTTGTCTTGCCCTTTTTGGGTTCCCAAGAATAGAAATGGGGATTTTATTGTGAATTACCCCAAGTTAGGGAGAAACTTGTTTTTATTTATTTTTTTGCCAAATGTCTCCTGAGCTTTGTTCCATGGACCTCAATACAGTTGGTGTTCGCTTAGAGCTACACTTTTAGTCCCACATACACACTCACACACGCATACTACTCCCAGTCTGAGCTTGGTAAATAACATTGTGGTAGTTATAGTAGCTCCCTGCAGGCTGGTTATTGTTTTCTTTCACCGCTATCAGGCTGTTTGAATGGAAAAGGTCAGGCTCAGACCGTAGATGGAAAACCTGAGCGAGCCCTGCTGCATGAGATGGAAGAAGTCTTCACTCGCGTCCCGGTGCGGAGCCCTGAAAGTAACCCGCAGGTTCAGGAGCTGTACACGAGCTGGCTGGAGGGAGCCGAGTCTCAGAAATCCAGGGACACGCTACACACCAAATATGTTCCTGCCACGCATACCGGAGCTAAACTGGATATGAAGTGGTGACGGTACATCGACCACATACTCAACATTAGGACCTTTCTATGCAATGGTGCGGGTACCGTCTCCCACTCGGGATTTCTTAACAATCTTCGGCCGTCCTGTACCACCGTGTTGTTGGCAGCGTTGAAATGTTGCGGGATTGCTTCTAGGATGACGCAACCTTAACCAGCTTGAGTGATGTTAAAGTTGCGTTGGCCGCGTCTATTTTAATATCTGGTTGGGGAAAGTCTTCTACTGAGCGGGAAGCGCAACTGGAATGAGTGAATGATCATATGAAAATATTAACAATATGCTGCTAGAAACCCTTTGCTGGAAGTATATTCGGTATACCCAGCCAGGTCGGGGCTGGCCGTCAGGCACAGTGCCCTGTATGCCACCCGCTTACTATGGCGCCTCTCATCTGGCTCATCCAGTCCTTTTGAGGGCCGCACTCTGTAAAACTGGTCTCGGCAGCCAATGTAAGAGTGTATTGTGTGGCCCCGTGTGTCTAGCACATGGCCACGTGCATATCAGCCGTCAGTCGTGTAAAGTGCCAGGGCCACTTTTCACCACCAGTCCATTCCTGTAAATAGCAGAGAATGGGTTAAATCGGCCATGCATGATCCAAGCAAAAAAAAAACCTAAATTAACATGAACTCTGGTCTGAGAGTCGCAGGGTTTATTTAACGTCCATTCAATTACCTATAGAATAAATGGTGCTCTACATAACTGCTTCAAGATCCTTCTGCATGTGTCCCGAGTGTCTTGGTACTAGGGCACAGTCCTGCTGTCCTAGCATCACCCTTAGGGTAAATGCATGCATGGATTTTCTTATTTATAAAAAAAAATGTCTTTTTGTTTTATCTGCTCTTGGGAAATCTGTAGTTATTTGTTTTATTTCATTTGTGGTTTTAAGTAATCTTTGGCTGCTGGTTCTGTATTATTTAACCCTTATGCTTCCTTAAAGCTGTCAGAGGCCACAGCATGTTGATTCCTGGAAACATATTCTTTACTAAGTTACGACAATGTGCTGCTAACTTAGCATAAAAAGAAAAAAAAAAATTCAAAAAACATACTAGGTGCAGATGTGATACTCATTGTGTCGATTTTTGTTAACAGAATTGTAACTTTGTCCATATATCATGTGTTTGCATATATTAAAAAAAACAACAACAACAAAAAACCTGACCTCGTTCTTTTTAAATATTTTTTTTTTCTCGTCAATCTGAGAAGGAAAAAAGTAGAGGATTATGGGAAGTGATATTTTAATGGCCCAGCATCCCTTAGTATGCTGAACGATTTTGGGATAAAACCATAGAAAATGTATAGTCTGAGCACAAAATACCTATATGTGACTACCTAAAATTATTTTACTTCATCGTTTTAAATTTACGTATTTCTTGTATGATGACATTTTTCTCTATTAAAAATCTTAAATACAAGTTCTACCAATTTGATTCTTTCTCCTCATCTAAAAAAAAAAATTGTTTCAAATTTTAAGGTTAAAACTATTTACTTTAAAATGCTATTTTAAAAAATATATATATATTATAAACAAACACTAATGTGCCCAACGCGTTTCGTTCATAGGGAGTTGGATTAGAAACCAAAAAACTGATCAGGTTATTCTTCTCTTCCATCAAATTCTAAATTACTATTCTATAACCTAGTGTTTATTGAAATGAGCAAAGGACCTAAAACCATGTTTATCCACAATATTTTTTTGGGGGGTGAGTTAAAAAGAGAATTAAGCAGGTGAATATACAAAAGAGACACTGGCCCATTGAAATATACTTTATTATTTATTTTATTCATAATGTCAAGGGGGCAAAATTCAAATCTACCCAACCACAAATCCCCCGCAGACTCCCAAACCTTTTAATGCACATTAAATATATATTTTTAATATGTTGGTTTTATGTGCATGGATTAAAATAGGCATAGAAATACAATGTTCCATGCAGAGCTGGAGTCATAATATTTGTGAGAATTAGTAAAAAACTCTGAAGGTTCCACCGAGATTTGAACTCGGATCGCTGGATTCAAAGTCCAGAGTGCTAACCATTACACCATGGAACCAGCTGATAAATAAGGAAATTTCACTGGTCATAACCCACTTGTGATAATATTTTAAAACAATTATTAAATTGATCTGAAAGTGCTTTTTTTACCCCGGCACCCAGCTCAGTTTTACTTTTCAATATGTATATGTTAGGTTTATGTATCATATCATCCTGTTATTACCTGTATGTTATGTAAAACAATCTACAATTCCAGATTCACACAGCCAAACCATGTAAAATGCGTTGGCAATCTGAATTGAGTGTGTTTGGGCTTCATGGTCTGTGTATATGTGGAGTCTGACCTTGTTATTATATGTTGTTCAATATACTATCTTTAGATTTTATATGAATGTTGGCGTTTTTGCCTAAAACTGTTCTGTTTTGCTAGAGCTGGCAAAAATATAATACCCCCAGGGGTGGATTTTCTACACGATGTAAACAGATGTTTATAGAAGTCCTACAAATGTAATTATTATCATATGTTATTTTAACTCCTTGTGATTATTGGAATTGTTTCCTTGGATATTATCAAGCATTCTTATACTGGGTGGTTTCTTATACTTTTTTGTTTCATGTGACAACCATACTTAATTTTAATATTCATTATTTGATTGATTAGCAAAAATACTTCATATTAAATAAAACGTGTTTTCATCAGAATAGAGGCCTACTTATTAAGTATGTAGAAATAAAACGTATTTTATTGTGGAAGGGCATTGTGGTGGTAAACTATTGTGAAATGTTTTGGTAACAGTAATGATGAATAAGTTTAAATTAATAATTTAAGGAGGGGAAGAAAAAGCTTAGGTTCCACCGAGATTTGAACTCGGATCGCTGGATTCAGAGTCCAGAGTGCTAACCATTACACCATGGAACCGCTCGTGGGGAGCTGGAAATGTCACACTGTATCTGCGGAAGTCTCTATATGTTGAAAGAACGTTAACTCTTTATAAGACAGAGCAAAGCATTGAAATGCTGGCCAATTTCTGGTGCTCTTTGATAAAAAAAAAAAAAGCAAAATGAATATAATGATAATATCAAAAATAATCTCAATAGACAATCGAATTTTAAAATTACAGAAATTTAGCATGGTGCTGCCTCACCATAACATGGGGATGAACTCTTTAGAGGTTTGCCGATAGAGCACTATATAAAACGGTATTTACCATAAAAATGTATAAATACACTCTATTTCTTTATCTATATATTTATTGCGAAGTAAAATATACTAAAAATATTTTTAAAATGGAATAACAAAACACTTAGCAGAGGATGGTTTCGATCCATCGACCTCTGGGTTATGGGCCCAGCACGCTTCCGCTGCGCCACTCTGCTGCACGGATAGAAAGTGCTCACATAACCGTGATGTCCGTGGTTACAACCCTTTCTATGCACGTCTGGGAACACGTGACCATGTGACCACGGGAGCGCGCTCTGTTTATTGAGGCGGTAAAGGCTCCCACAGTGCCTTGCAACCAGGCTTTTAATTTGCATAAATCACTCTATTACGTGTTGTGCGCAATATATGACAGATTTCAGTTTAATAGATTGACAGGAATCACCTTAAACTAGAGTAGGAGGTTTTTGGGTGAAGGGGATATAGTCTGGGATGTTTCTAAAATTTTGTGGTAGCCACAACCTTAATGTTTATCGCTTTGTGGAGTATATATACCGATTGAGTGCGTAGAGAGTTTGTGCTTGCTTCGGCAGCACATATACTAAAATTGGAACGATACAGAGAAGATTAGCATGGCCCCTGCGCAAGGATGACACGCAAATTCGTGAAGCGTTCCATATTTTTTGGCATGTAAGTTCCAAAAGAAATCCTCATTTATTTAATAAGATCTGCAGAGCTGCAATTTTTCCCAGGTTTATTTGTTTTGATTTATTTAGAGCATTAATGTATATGCTGGAATCCTGCTTAAAAGTGTATCTTTACCCTTAACTCTGTTACTGTTCTCCTGCCAACTCATATAAAAGTGCAATACTCTGCAGCCAGGTCACCTAAAAAAGTGCGACACTCTGCAGCCAGTTCACATAAAAGTGCAATACTCTGCAGCCAGGTCACATAAAAAAGTGTGACACTCTGCAGCCAGCTTACGTAAAAAAGCGCGACACTCTGCAGCCATCTCAAAAAAAAAGTGTGACACTCTGCAGCTAGCTCACCTGATGCAAAACTGCCTTAACCATAGATACTCGGTGATACTGTCCCTTTAAATGGATCAATGACGGAATTCTATTGCCGCAATAGCATCAGAGCACATAAACATATAAATAATTCTGGGAATATTCCGTGCGGCAGAATCTGCTCTATAAATAAAATTAAATGTAATTAAACGGTGAGGATTGTTACAACATAGAATGAAACAGAGTCACCTTCTGGAAATGCTGTAATTACTACCCAACGCGGCATTTGGAAAATGAGTATTTCTTTGCATTTAATAATAACCTGTTCTCGCAGTAATTTATTCACTAAGTATAGCCTGTCCCGGCTTGTGCATTCCTTGCAGTGCAATCTGGGTCAGTCGATGGCATCAAAGCCACTGCTTTCCTATTTAAATGCCTATCCCATATATGTTTAAATCCCCTGGCTGCATTAGCCTCTACCGCATCTGCTGGGAGGCTGTTCCACGTATCTACCACCCTCTCAGTAAAGTAAAACCTCCTTCCATTCCATCTCAGCCTCTGACCCTCTAGTGTTAAATTCCGGTCTCTTGTTCCTCCTTTGAAATAAACTCCCCTCCTGTACTTTGTTAAATCCCTTTATATATTTAAATGTCTCTCTGCCATCACCTCTCACTCTCTTCACTCCGTTCACCTCCTCTGAACTCGCTCCAGAATATCTTTACCCTTCCGGGGTCTCCAGCACTGTACCCACTACTCTCGATGAGGTCTCGCCAGAGATACCACTTTATAGATTTTCTGGCTTTCAAATATTACGCACAATCAGATTTTTCTTAATTTTTTAATTCCATGTTATATTTTTAGTACATGAAAAGATATGCAAATATATATATATTAATAAAATCTACGATATATGTATAGTATTTATTTATTTTTTAAACCTAATACTTATGCAACATTCCATAAATTATTGCGCTGTGTTAAAGGCAAACACACCCAAAATACCAATGAAATTACACCCAAAAAATATCTCAAGGGTGATTTTTTTTTTTAAGTGTGTATTCTCAACACAAAAATGTTTCTAAAATAATAATATTGTCAACAAAACCTCCGGAAAAAGGTCAAAACGTAACATCTAATGTTTTTATTACCCATTCTAAAATAAACTAAAAAAGCATTATTGCGCAACTTATTTCAGATAATAACTGTATCTCCTTTTTTTCCCACTATAATCTCCCAAATTGCATTATTAAATTATACTAAAAATGAAAAAATTATCCTAGAAAAGAAATTCCTATACGTTTGTTCAATAATTCCTTTTTTTTTGTTAGAAAAAAAATAAATAACGCTTCTCTTCTTCGCGTCTCTTCTTCGCGTCTTACCCTATACTTATATTTAAAGATTACTGTCCCTTTAACGATGACATCATTCTGTATTTAAAGGTACGGAACACCAAAATATTTTTGTCCACGATAGGGTACCTGTAAGCTTAAATCATGTTGTCTCGTTGAACAAGAACACACTTACCCAAGAGATCTGCATAATTACCCAATAACTTTGGCTTCTGTCCCGCCGAACATAAATTAACCCCTTAAGGACCATGGGCGGTCCCTAAACCCATTGAAAACAATGCATTTTGATGCATCTACACCACCCTTGTCCCAAACCTGCTATCTTTGCCATCAAATGGAATCATCGCTCATGAAAGGTTCTTTATTGTAACAACTTAACAACAAAAAATTAACCAATACATTTATACTTTTCACAGTTTTGATTCCTTCATGTTTTTTTATGTATATATTTTTACTTTATATTCATTCATCTCTGGTCGCCTCCAAAGTTCTATCTCCTTCCGTGTTGTATGGTTCAACTTCATACTCTCCACCTTAATGCTCGCTCATGTAATGAAAAGTGGCTCAATAAACATAAGAAAAAATACATTTTTATAGTATTAATACAAAATATCTCCATCCAATGAGTCAAGCCGAGGGTTATCGAGGTCAGATACCGCGCTGTGAGATGTGCCAAGGGTTCCAAAGCGTGGAGGCATCTAGCGTAGGATAGCCAAAGCTTGAAGACATCCCTGAGAGGGATATTTTTTGTGAATGAATCTCCCTCGATTGTTAGTTTATTGGGAAGACATCAAAACAACAAGACCTGTTGCTCCTTTTTTTGGCCATCGGACCAGTCCTGGTCAAGTCTTTCTACCCAATAATATCCATGGAAGAACAGCAGCTAGGACGGCCACCAGGAATATCAATAAGAGGATAATTACTAACGAGGGTGATCGGCAACAGCTGACCCTGGCGTCCATATGATGAACTGTTTGAGGAGTGACCACCTCCTCAGCGTCCAACGGTTGCCCTTGCTCGCTGATAATAAAGATCTGAGAGCCGCAAGAGTGGCTCATCCCCTCGGGGTCCACGTGACACGTGCACGTGGGAAGGTCCTGATGATTGTTGGCCTCGGGTATCCCCGAGGTGGAGATCACCAATGTGTCTGGTGTCCCAAGGTCAATGGAATGCCTTGGGCATGACGGACTAAGAGGAACTTCCAAGATCTGGTGAAGTTCTCCAGGATTTGGAGGCAAAATGAGTCCTCTCTTGCTGAGGAACGTCACATAGCGGCAGAGAGGACATATTATGTTCTTTTTTATGGTCCCTTCCTTTTTGGCGGTGAGAAGATACTTCACCAGACAATCGTGGCAGAAGGAATGACCGCAGCTCAGCCTCCTCTCTGAAATAGAAGGGGCTTGGAGCCGCTCATAGCAGACGGGACACTCATTCGGCGGACTTTCCTTGTTGGTGTCTTCTTCAGACATGGCCACCACCTCTGACAACCTTCTGGGGGAAAAAAAAGAGTCGATAATCGAAAGAATCGTCAAGACTGTTTGTAAAGTCACCAAAAATAATTATGCACAAGGATAATATTCAGGTAGATCGAGGGACATGCGACATATATATACGTCTTGGAAGCCAACTAATGTATAGATCATGGGAGCAGCCATCTTTACTTCCTGTTTTCAGGATCTTCATGATTATCCCATTCATGTGTTTTGAGACACTTCTCTCCTTCTATTAGTCTTTATAAGAGGAAGGAGGGAGAAGGCAGATGGCTTAAGGCTAAAAAACTAATTGTTATGCTAATTTTCCCATCTCAAGAACAATAGCCAAGGTGCCACTAGGAATAGGTCCTCCCCAGTGGGGAAGATCAAGTAGCCGGCCCGGCAGACGTAAGTGGAATCTTCTAGCTCGTCTCCCGACGATGGGGTTGGCAGTGAATACACCCTCAACCTTGCCCCCCTATTTGTGTCCTACAGTGTTTAGACCCGGTAAGGATTTGCCCTTCGCACAGCAGCTACCAGGAGGACCTCCTTCTTCTTGTAAATCATTTCCATCAACACTAAATAACATTTTAACCCAAATCCTATTCTCAGCAGCCAAATCGAGATTCTTGGTTGGTTTTCCCCCCCCCCTCCTAAATAATGAATTAGTTTTTTGCCGACAGTCGGACGGCGACTTACTCGTTGCTGCGCAGAAGAGCCAACAGTCTCTAATGATCTTTCAGCTCCGTCAGGTTAGCCTGAAAATGAAGAAATACATATAAATTAGAAAGCAGAGGTTTGGTTTTTTTGGTCGGTTCCGTGTCGCGTTTGGTTGACTTGTCCTTGAATGCCGTCGGCCGTTCTTATCAAAACCTCTTTCATGGGTCTGTCCGGCGGCTGGATTTGGCAAGGAGCGCGGGACTCGTCCATGTCCTCACTCGCCAGCTGTGGGGTAACGTGGCTGTTCTAGTATGCAGGTACGTCGCCCGTAACGTGGCGAGCGGCCAATCATTGTCTGTGACGCGGAAAGTAAAGTGCGGCCAAGGAGCTTACAACCGCCTGGCGCTACACACAGACACCCAGCGGCGGGATGGGCTGCTGCTCCGGATAGACTCGGGAATGTCGTTACGGATATTTCCATAGAGGGAGGGACAGGGAGGGACGGCTCGCCAAACGCCAAAAATTAGCCTTGGCAAAGTTTAACCTAAAAGGGACGCGTCACCTAAGCAGTTGTCTCCTGTGAGAATGTATGACGTACAAATAACCCCGGGGAAAAAAATATATACTGAAAGTATACACAGCGTCTCACTGATATAACTATACATTATACAGGGGGCCGGCTCACTGATTTAACTATACATTATACAGGGCATCAGACTGACTACATAGCATAGGAAAGGGTTAAAGAAAGCACATGTGAGAGCCGACACAATACAATGCGGCTTCATTTACATTTCTAGAACCCAGGTGTTTAGACTTATAAAGGACCCTTGCGGGTTTTCCACGCATGGGGTATCTTCATCCAGATAATAGAAATATCTCTTTATCTAGAAGACGTCAGACGGTTTTACAAGATAAACTGGCTGATTTCCAGAGGAGATCTATGTCAAGTGAACCAAAACAACACACCCAAGTCAACAAGTCGTAATCCTTAGCTACACCAAGAATCCAGGCTAATTCATTCCGGAAAGGGATTAGTAAAGAATAATGTTGACCCAGGACGGTGAAGCCCAGGAGCAGAGATACAACCACAGCTGGAGCTCTAACTTCATGCAACGCATGGAACAAAAGCTACGATGTTACCAGTGAAGGGACAATTCCCGAAAGATACTTGATCCAGATTGTTCTGGAAGGTGGTGGGTCTTAAATCGTCGTGGACATCTCAACCCTACTAATTTGAAGAGGTTCTAGTGAGGTCTATGGACTTCTCAACCATGAAGGTCCTTCAAGAAAATCGCGTGTGGCCATTGGCTCAAGGGTTCTAGAGTCCCAAACAAACCAGAAACTCTAGATTCTGAACGGAACCTCGCAATAGGGGGATATGTAATATTTTCATCAAAAATTAAGCTGAGCACCATAAATCATAAAACCAGATGGAAATGGCAACGCGTTTTGGAATATGATCACAGACCGGTTGGCCAGGAGCGCCTAACAGAGCACAGTGGGAAATATAGTTTATATCTCTCCATCTGTAGAACGTATCACACGGACTCAATGATATATCGCAACCAACACTGAATTGGATTGGATTCCAGTGGGACATCATTCCGCTATGAGCAGGACGCGGTCAGCTTGGTCTGCTTGTCCCAACTAGGAGGAGGGCGAGGAGACGAGAGAACATGGACATTTCCCAAGAAACTCCTAATTTAAGGAAAGCTAATAGTACAGTTCAAAGAGAGGCGTGCCAGATGATCATGAGGACACAAAGAATCTGAGACAAGTATTTCTTTACGCAGCGGCCTCCCAGAAGAGGTGTTAGAAATGATGATAGAAAAAGTTATATTTGGGTTAGACGACACAGGGGTTATGTTTAGTGGTGCAGTCGCTGCGGCAACTTGTGGAATGGTTCTGCTCCGGGATCATTCCAATGGTTGGCCCACTTCGTTGGTTGAAACTACCCCTGGATTCCAGCTGTTGTGCGCATAAAAGCCCAGAAGACTCACAACAGCCGGAATTCCGGCACATGCTGAATAAGTGGCGACTGGATGCTTACCTGTGGACGGACTGGGACATCGTTCCGGGTTCCGGCAGCAGACAGCCTGAAGATGCGCCCAGAACTGGAGATGTCTGCCCTTCTGCTCGGGGTTTTGTCAGTTTCATTGCCACACCTCTCCTCCTCGGTAAAGGAGGTGTTCTCGGCCCTTCTGGTTAGACAACCCAACAATAGCTCACTCACCTCCTCCACGTGAGCCTGGAGGACACCTTCCCTCATGTATGACACATGAATGGGAAATCTATTAGATTAACCCTTACAGCATTAACAGCATTAACAGTATTATACATTTTATCTATTCTATTATATATTATCTATCTATTATATCTATTATATATATTATCCATTATATATTATCTATTATATATATTATCTATCTATTATATATTGATCTGTTATATATTATCTATCTATCTATCATCTATCTATTATATATATTATCTATTATATCTATCTATATATTATAAATATCTATCTAATTATTATATATATATATATCTATCTAATATATATATATATTATTTATCTATATATTATTTATCTGTTATATATATTAGCTATCTACTATATATCTAATAGATACATATCTATCTATCCATGTATTATATATTATCTATTATATATATTATCTTATTATTATATATATATTATTATATAAGTTATCTATCTATGTATTATATAGTATCTATCTATTACATATTTCTATCTATTATATATATCTTATCTATCTACCGTATTATATAAGTTGTGTATTATATAACTCATCTTTCTATCTATATATTATATTTCTATATTATATTTTATATATATTTGTGTATCTGGGGGGGGTTAGATCTGCTATACATATATGTTTTAAAACATATATCTAGATCCAGGTCTGACTTGAAAACTAAAATCACATCATTTGGATGTGAATGTTTTATGGAGTCATTTATTAAAGAATATGCATCATTGTCGTGGAGAAGTTGTTACCTTTAATGGCATACATTGTAATAGTAAGATTTATTAATAAGAGAGGTACCCATCTCTACATGCTTCTTAAATGCATGCTTTTTACTTTACCGAGAGGGTGGTAGATAAATGGAACAGCCTCCCAGCAGAAGCGGTAGAGGGTATTACAGTGAGGGTGATATCAACGACTGATTAAGGTTTGAGTTTTTACAGAAAGACTGGAGATTGGAAGGGGTTAAAGGGAGGGGAACAGGGGCAGAAGGATGGACAGAGAAAGGGACCGGGTGACAAAATGTAGCAGAGAGGGCAAATCGAGGGTGGCAAGATGGGGAAGAGACAGTGGAACATTGCAGCGCTGTGATTGGAGGTGATGTAAGAAGGTATCGGACACCCGAGGACGGCCTTCGATGGAAACCGCAATAAACCGGTCGAACTATTTGTGATTATTAATCTCTGAAAGACCCAAAATAACAGATCTAGTTATTTTTATATCGTGCGGATCCAATCAGCAAACAGCTCTTACGTTTGGTTACACAGCAGATGGAACGAGAGATAACTCCGCGCTGATAACATTGTTACATCATTTTTATTTGTTACATTGTAATAAAATCGAAAAGAGGGGTGTGTGGCCTGAGCAACGGCTCAATAACCACGGCTCTATATATACATATGTGTGTGTTCCAATGGCCCTTTATCACTCCCATCACTCCTGTGTTCCAATGGCCCTTTATCACTCCCATCACTCCTATCACTCCTGTGTTCCAATGGCCCTTTATCACTCTCATCACTCCTGTGTTCCAATGGCCCTTTATCACTCCCATCACTCCTGTGTTCCAATGGCCCTTTATCACTCCCATCACTCCTGTGTTCCAATGGCCCTTTATCACTCCCATCACTCCTGTGTTCCAATGACCCTTTATCACTCCCATCGCTCCTGTGTTCCAATGGCCCTTTATCACTCTCATCACTCCTGTGTTCCAATGACCCTTCATCACTCCCATCGCTCCTGTGTCCCAATGGCCCTTTATCACTCCCATCACTCCTGTGTTCCAATGACCCTTTATCACTCCCATCACTCCTGTGTTCCAATGGCCCTTTATAAATGTGTAAGGCAGACGTCGATGATCTCACAGGCAAACAGCAGAGTCTGGAACTCCATTGAGGGTCGATTGACTCACCGGCCGAAGACATCGAGAAGTCAAGTTCCACCAAGGCAACAGTTGGTTCCCCAACAAATTCAGAGGGCAAAACAGGGATTGGGTAACTCCTGAAAATACTCCCCTTCTGATTGGAGGCGGCAGGAGGCAGTGGCTGCTAAGATGAGGTGAGAGGACCGGAGAATTCCTGGAAATGATATGAAATCTCTGCCCGTTACGCACACGGCCAGCGAAGTGGAGAACGTGTTTACTAAACACCGAGCTCTGAATATTTTCCTAATAAAACCCTTTTATCTGTGTTTAGAATTTGCCTCTGAAGTCATGGCGAGGACGCTGGGCAGTTGGTGGAGGTCACGGCAGGCTGCAGCTCCTGCTGCTCGGATCTCAAGCCCCTGGTGCCTTCAGAAGCCGACCCCAAGCAGCTGTAATGAACTACAACCCCCAGAAGGCTCAGCCAGAATATCCTCTGGATTGTAAGGTCTCGTACCCATTGTACAGCGCTGCAGAATATGATGGCGGTATGTAAACCAATGAATAAAAAGAATGATTATTTTCACAAATACATAAACCCTTGCCGCTGGTCTGCAGGATGCTTGTGAGGTCCTCGGCTGGTCACGTAGCTTTGGTTACACGCTAGTTTTGAAGGCTAGCACTCTAGCCCAATACCAATGTAATTGTAGCAAATCTTCTGGAAGAACCCCGGCTCCCCACCTAAGATACCCCTTAATCGATCGGGTCCGGCTCACCCACCCTGAAGCTGGACTTAATCGGGCGCTTGGCCGGGGGCCATTCATGCAGATGTCTCCTTCAGCCAAAAAAGCTCTAATAAAAGCTTCAGTATGCGGAGACTGGTAACCGGCTTCTGAAACTGGTCGGACTGGGATTATTCCAGACTTTATGATTTAAGGTCAAATTCCTTCTTCCTTGTGTTATTGCCGGTCAATTCTGGCAAAAGTACTGTCACATAATTTAGTAGGAGGTCTTCTTTGCCTATCCCCTGCCTCTACCACTTCTGCTGGGAGGCTGTTCCACTGATCTATCACCCTCTCTCTCATGACCTAGAAGCACTCATAGCCACCTTCCTGGGTCAGATTGCAGGATATCTGTCTTTTTGGTCTTAATTTAGTAAGAAAATGAAGAGGGGAACTAGAACAGCGGTAACATTAGACGGCACTGGGTTCTAGCCCCATCCCAAGTGAGCGGTAATGCTAAAAGTGGACTTATTGCCATAGCAACCAATGGAACGGTCCAGAAAGCAGCAGTTTTTTGGTGGCTTTGATGGTTTTATGATTATTTTATCTGTTTTTATAATAAGACCCCTTGTCACGTTAATGGCCCCCAGTGGGCCCCAGAATGTTGACGGCTGCATTAATGTTAGTCTTGCATTTGGAAGAAGGGGAAAAAATGAGGATACTTCAAAAAAAGATGATAAGAAAAATTAGTGTTCATTTTGGACCCCCCCCCCCATTCTAGAGCAGTTTAGAATGTAGTCTCTAAGTTGCACTTACACAGGATGTCCACCAGGTGGCAGTAACTGAACGCAACATTATCAACCTTTATAGAATGTGTCGCTCGCCCCCCCCCCACCAGATGTTTTCATGTTAAAAATTGTAATTATCTGTTTTATGGCCTGAATTCAACTCTGGAGAAAGAAACCTAGAACCTGCCCGCAGATCGGCCCCATCCGGCCCCCGGCTAGTCGCCAGTTTCTCCTGCTGTAATGACTCAAACCTTAATCAGTCGTTGGCCTCGTCTTAGATTCAGGAGCCATATGCCTATCTCATGCATGTGTAATACCCTCACTGTATTACCCTCTACCACCTCTGCTGGGAGGTTGTTCCACTTATCTACCATGCTCTTCCATCTAAGCCTCTGATAAATCCATCACAGGTAATTGAATAGCAGTGCAATAAATTGTAATGGAAAAATTAGCTAGAAAACCAATTTATTTAGTTTCTCCCAGTTAATGAATAAAGAGCAATATATATTTTCATATCATTTTTCTGCATTGCGATCTATGGTGGGATTTATTGACTTGTGATTGGTTCCAGACCCATGAGAGGTATGACATCATATATCACGGGTAGACTAACAGGGTGAATGGGCATATTATCAGGAAAATTAGGGGTGACTGGGGGAGATTCTCCGGGTGATATTCTACCAGGTTGGTGAATGTTGTGAATCCTGAAATTTTACATTTTTTGGAAAAAAAAAACGCAAATGGAGACTCTTTTGGGTGAAAATTTATTGCACAGAGAGGGCTGCAGACAATCTAATTACAGTTATTACCATTTCCAAAAGACAGTTCAGCCGACACATTCCGCACGTGAACCCACTTTTCATTCTGCGGCCACTTCTTCTGGGGACATGATCTGCTCGGCACAGACTTTAACTCTTTAAGTATCAGAGGAATGGGCGACACCGTCCCGGCACTGAACAGGTTAAACTGTATCCAAGAAATGAGCTATAATTATATACAGGCAATATTGTTACAAACAGTTTGAGGGTAAAATATTATTTTAGAACATCGCATTATTTTGTTGCAAAAATGTATCACTTTGTTTTATAGAACGCATTTTTTTATTATATAAAATAATTTGACTACTGAAAAAAATAATAAAAGTAATAATAATAATATAGTAATAATACATAATAATAATAATATAGTAATAATACATAATAATAATAATATAATAATAATACAAAATAATAATAATAATATAATAATAATACATAATAATAATATAGTAATAGTATAATAATAATACATAATAATATAGTAATAATAATAATATAATAATAATACATAATAATATAGTAATAATAATAATATAATAATAATACATAATAATAATATAGTAATAATATAATAATAATACATAATAATATAGTAATAATAATAATAATATAATAATAATACATAATAATATAGTAAGAATAATATAGTGATAATAATAATAAAAGTAATAATAATATAGTAATAATAATAAAAATAATAATAATATAGTAATAATAATATAATAATAAAAATAGTAGTAGTAGTATTGTTATTATTATTTTTATTATTATTATTTTAATAAATTTTTTTCATAAATTTCATACATTTGGCTCGCCATTTAAAATAAATTGCATTCAACTCCTTCGCTGCATGTGACGTCTCCAATTCAATATTTTAATTTATCAGAGCTAAACAAAAAATGCAAATCCCCCAAAGTTTTGTCTTTGCCTTTTTTTTTTTTTTTACACTGAATATTTTAAAATATTATGCAAAATCAGATTTCATTGATACGATGTGACGGCTTCGTTCCTGGAATGTGAGAATTGTTTCACACGGCGACACAAAAAAAAAGCAATTCAGGATATCTCTGTAGTTTCCATGGAAACACGGACCATAGGCAGGATGGGGTGCGGGGGGGGGGATGGTTTCCAAGAAGGCAGCTGGTGTGTCTGGAATTATAATACTTAACGCGCTTCCTAAATTCCGTAATGAGACGTCTGATTAGAGCCCCCCCATCCCCCCCCGTAGGGGTTCTTCCTCCTCTTCGGTTTACATATTCCCAAAAAAAAAGCAAAAAAAATGGCTTCCGCTAATAAAAAAATTGTTATTATGGAGAATTTTAAGGCATTTTGGGTTCATTCCAAAAAACAGAACATTATCAGACCCTGACGCCCTCTAGATTGTAAGCTCCTTCTGAGCAGGGCCCAAATCGTCATGTACTACTTCTTATGTCCTGTACAGCGCTACGGAATACGATGGCGCTACATAAATGAATAAATCATAATAATAAAGACTTTTCTGTTCCTTTAGTTTGAAATGGACATTCAACAGCTGGGGGGGGGATGGATTCAAGGGGGCATTAAGGACGCTGTTGCCCCCCAAGGCCGAGACCAGCTAACGGGAAACCTCTTCGCCTCCGTGGAACCCGAAACCGAAGGAATCTCCACCATCGTCTTCGCCAGTATTTGCCTTGGAGGTCGTGACCTCTGATTGATTCTACAATTATTATTCATTCATTAATCATTATCCCCATTCCAAATATTTGGGTAACAAAGGGCAACGGGGCGGAGGATTTTTAAATAAACCCGTAATTTTTTTTTAATTTATTTATTTCATATTTTATTCATTTCCCGATGATTTTTGGGGGGTCTTGCACTATATTCTTAGACGGATCAGAGACTGCTGTCTGGCGGAGATGCTAAGTGGGTGAGCGCTGTGGAGTTCTCCCCCCGTCAGCCTGTCCCGTAGAAAGACCCCGGGTTCGGGATGAATGGGGGCTTTTATCTCACGCTTTTGTTTTGCTGCCCTGAGAACAGACTGGGGAAGGAAAGGCTTCTGGGTAAAAGACCGGCCGTGGGAAAAAACATTGTCCTGGGGTGTCAGTTACCCCAAGGGGGGGTTTATCCAGGGTTCCCGTTCACACAGTCGGCCAGGACGACTTTACCTGTACAGAAGTCCCAGCGTTTACCATATATGGTAACATTACATATCATGATGTCACGTTCACTCCTGCTGATGTCATAACGTTTCCGAGCGTCAGATCTGCTTAACTCCCGAGGGTCTATCGGTAAAAGCCATTACAGCCACAAAAAAATGATCATAATATTACGTAAACTCCCAAAACTGCCCAAATCTCACACTTTCTATTTGGAAATTCCATTGTTTTTTTTTAACAACGTAAAAAATGATTATTCTGCGAATCCTCCTGCTATTTTTACGGCGGCCTCTTCCCCGTGAGTCACGTTCTTCAGATTCCTTCCGGAAAGCGACCTTTATTTTTTGCCACAATTTTTTGGCCCGAACAGGTTTTCTTACGCTGTTAAAATATCTCTATTTATCCTCAGGTAACAGACTAAATTTAGAGTAAACGCGCATGTCTGCCGATGACGTGACCGGAATAGAGATATCCGATATTTCCCTGTAATAAATACTTCGTTTTTTTTAAGAAGAAATTATTATATTTTCTTTTTATAGCGCCATCATATACCGCAGCGTTGTACAATGGGATGACGTTCGAAGCACTAGTGCCATTTGGTAAGTATGGAAGTGGCTGCCCCCTAAAGTGCCCTCTTAACTACATATTTAAGGGGTTAACAGTAAATCCCCCCATAAATACATTTTCATTTTCCCATTATGTCCATTTTTCTGTTAAAAGCCATGCAGCAAAATGCGTCGGGAGGCTGGGGGCAGAGGCCAGGAACCCCCATCATTTTGTGACTCGCTTGATGAAACTAAAAAATATTTATATATAAATATATAAATTATTTTTATTTATTTTCTATTATTTAAATATTTTTAGATATATCATTTTTATTTTATGGATAGAATATAAATATTAAATATGCACATATATTCTCATATATAATATAAATATTAATATAGATTAATATAATAACAAGAATAATAATAATAATAATAATATATATGTATATTATTATTATTATTATTATTATATTTATATATATGATTATTATATAATTTCTATATGAATATTTTATATACAATTTTATATACAATTTTTATTTTATGGATATAATATTAATATGAAATATGCACATATATTCTTATAGATAATACAAAGGTTTATATATATATATAATTTTAGATAATTTATATAAGATGAATATTTTTAGATATATATAATTTTAGATAATTTATATAAAATGAATATTTTTAGATATATCTAATTTTTATTTTATTGATATAATATGAATATTTTTAGATATATATAATTTTAGATAATTTATATAATATGAATATTTTTAGATATATCTAATTTTTATTTTATTGATATAATATGAATATTTTTATATATATATATTTTTAGATAATTTATATAATATGAATATTTTTAGATATATCTAATTTGTATTTTATTGATATTCTCATATATTATATAAATGTATTAATATAATATTTTTAGATATAAATGTAATTGTTTTAATTACATGCGCGCTCGGCGCCCTCGAGGAATAAATACCCCAAACATTAAAAAAAGGAAATGCGATCATCCCCAAAAAATAGAATAAAAAAGTAACAAGTACAGGGTGTGGATTACAGGCAGAGGAAGGAGAATCTATTGAAGAAAGACAAAAAAAAGTAAAAAAAAAAATAATAATAATGTTTCACATCCTTCCTGTCCCGTTTCCTGCGATTCAGAGGAACTTGAGTCTCTTCCTCAAAAATAAATCCTCGCTGCTCCGTCACCGGCTTCTGAGGTTTGAGGGCAGGTTTTGGGTGTCTGTCCTCCGTCAGGACTGGGGACAATTAACAGGTTAGTTGCCAGTCCTTTCAACCATCTTTTCTTTTTAACCGAACAGACGCGTTGCAATATTTAATCCATTTTTTGATGGTTTTTACTTTACTGAGAGGGTGGTAGATAAGTGGAACAGCCTCCCAGCAGAGGTGGTAGAGGGGTAATACAGTGAGGGTATTAAACATGCATGGGATAGACATACGGCTCCTGTATGTTAATGTGTAGGGATAGCATGTAACTGTCATGTATGTTAATGTGCAGGATTACATGTAACTGTCATGTATGTTAATGTGTAGGGATAACATGTCACTGTCATGTATGTTAAATTGCCTGGATTACATGTAACTGTCATGTATGTTAATGTGCTTGGATTACATGTAACTGTCATGTATGTTAATGTGTAGGGATAATATGTCACTGTCATGTATGTTAATGTGCTTGGATTACATGTAACTGTCATGTATGTTAATGTGTAGGGATAATATGTCACTGTCATGTATGTTAATGTGCTTGGATTACATGTAACTGTCATATATGTTAATGTGCAGGGATTACATGTAGCTGTATTAATATGCTCCGGCCAGGAAGGTGTTAATCACGTAACCTCCCCTGGGCGAGCACGCGCTTCACAGCTCGCGTCACTTTTGAGACCACGCCTGGGTGTGACGTCAGACGCTGCTTGTCGGCCGGAAAGAGTCAGTCGAGAGAAGGAGAAACGGCTGCCGGGCGGCAGGTGAGAACCGGGAGAGCGGGAGAGCGGGCCTGTGGGCAGGGAAAGCCTCCGGGGATGGTGGCTGTCACCGGGAAAGTAGGGCACCGGGGTAACTGTGACTGGGAGAGAAGGGGCTGGGAAACGAGGGCCGTCGCTGGGCGAGAGGGGCCCTGGGGAAAGCCCTGTCACCGGGCGAGGAAGGTGCTGGGGGGTAGCTGTCACTCTGGGAGAGAAGGGCACCCGTGTGGCTGTCACTGGGAGAGAAGGGCACCGGGGGTAGGTGTCACTGGGAGAGAAGGGCACTGGTGGGTAGCGGTCACGAGGAGAGAAGGGCACCGGTGGGTAGCTGTCACGGGGAGAGAAGGGCACCGGTGGGTAGCTGTCACGGGGAGAGAAGGGCACCGGTGGGTAGGTGTCACGGGGAGAGAAGGGCACCGGTGGGTAGTTGTCACTGGGAGAGAAGGGCACCAGGGGTTGTAGCCACTGGGAGAGAAGGGCACCGGTGGGTAGCTGTCACGGGGAGAGAAGGGCACCGGTGGGTAGCTGTCACGGGGAGAGAAGGGCACCGGTGGGTAGCTGTCCCCGGGAGAGAAGGACACCGGTGGGTAGCTGTCACTGGGAGAGAAGGGCACCAGTGGTTAGCTGTCACTGGGAGAGAAGGGCACCGGTGGGTAGCTGTCACCGGGAGAGAAGGGCACCGGTGGGTAGCTGTCACCGGGAGAGAAGGACACTGGTGGGTAGCTGTCACGGGGAGAGAAGGGCACGGTGGGTAGCTGTCACCGGGAGAGAAGGGCACCGGGAAAGCTTTCAGACGGTGTGATGAGCACTAGTAAAGCTTCCATAGGTGGAGAGGCGCACTGTGAGGGGCTGTCATACGGCATGCAGGGGCCGGGGTATTGGGAAATAAGGTTATGGGGTATCTGAGAGATCGGGGTGTCCTGAGATTTTGGAGACTTGTGTGGTTGTGCAGTTGGGCGGCGCATGTTTATATAATGTACGGTATAACGACCAGCGCAGGGGCAAAGTGTTAGCACTTGGATGATAGTCCTCTGGTTGCTATGGTGATTTACACTACTGCCTGGTGACGGCCGTCATGTATGCACTTCTTATGAGAGAGAGCCATGTTCCATGGTTAGATTTGCTGAGGCGTTAACATAGAACCTCTGATCCAAAATGTCAAAGGTGGTCTTATTATATCACTATAGCAACCAAAAGCATTGTCCTGCTGTCTGTGCCATTCAATCAGTTGCTATGGTGATAAGACCCCCTCTCGAACTTTTCGCCAGGATTGCTTGTGATATCACAATCGTCTCTGACAGCGCCAGAGTCTGGGGGTTCCTCCAAGGTGACCCCGAATCTGAGCCGATACCCGGAATGGTGATTATTGCGGTTGAACTTTAACCTCAAACGTCTCATGACTGCTGGCTGAGGGTGATCGGGTCAGAATTCCGCCAGGAGCCCCACTGCTTGTTGGCCGCCATTCCGTTGGCATTGATGCCACATCCTCCGAGACATCGGGGTCTGCTGGTTGGGGTCCTTGTTTGCTTTGCGAGCAGCCTGAGAATCCTTGCCCCCCACTTGCAGTGAAAGGGTTAAAGCTCTCCTGGTATTCTAGAACTACCCGGGTCACCTGCCCTATTGCCCCCCCTGTATTGCCCCCCCTCTATTCCCCCCATCAGCTTTCTGTGTTTAGGAATTGTCAGGAAATGAGGGACAACTGTCACCTATGTGCCACCCTCTGCCACATGCTATTGGCTGGCTGTGGATAGGGGAATTCAAGCCTCTTCTCTGATTGGCCGTTCCCCACATCACTCACGGCCTGTGTTGTGTCTGTGGCCTTGGCTGTAAGCTGACACGTCGGATAGTCCCTTCCTTGCAGGCGCCGGGGAGGAGTGTTTCTCGTGAGCCGGCATACCGTGGTAGGTGAGCGCCGAGATCTGCCCCAAATCGACAGGGGGGGATTCCGGCCCACCCTGGAACCTGCATTAGGGGCTTCGCTTCTTGTCTGGTTCTCTGAAGATCTCAGAGATTCTTTTCGCTGTCTCTTTGTAGATCACAAACTTTGTCCCCGGGGCCGTCTCGCATGTTGCTGTCTCTTTGCTGGCTGTCCCTGTGACAGTCTCTCGTGTCGCTGTTTCTTTGCTGTTTCCCCGCCGTCCCCGGGACCGTCTCATGTGTTGCTGTCTCTTTGCTGGCTTCCCCGCCGTCTTGTGTGTTGCTGTCCCTTTGCTGGCTGTCTCTGGGACCGTCTCGCGTGTCGCTGTCTCTTTGCTGGCCGTCCCTGGGACCGTCTCATTTGTTGCTGTCTCTTTGCTGGCTGTCCCTGGGACCGTCTCGCGTGTTGCTGTCTCTTTGCTGTCTTCCCCGCCGTCTCACGTGATGCCGTCTCTTTCCTGGCTGTCCCTGGGACCGTCTTGCGTGTCTCTGTCTCTTTGCTGACCGTCCCCGGGACCGTCTCGTGTGTTGTGGTCTCTTTGCTGGCTCCCTGTCCCTGGGACCGTCTCGCGTGTCACTGTCTCTTTGCTGGCCGTCCCCGGGACCGTCTCGTTTGTTGCTGTCTCTTTGCTGGCTGTCCCTGGGACCGTCTCGCGTGCTGCTGTCTCTTTGCTGTCTTCCCCGCCGTCTCACGTGATGCAGTTTCTTTCCTGGCTGTCCCTGGGACTGTCTTGCGTGTCTCTGTCTCTTTGCTGACCGTCCCCGGGACCGTACGTCTCGCGTGTTGCTGACCCGGGACCGTCTCGTGTGTTGCGGTCTCTTTGCTGGCTCCCTGTCCCTGGGACCGTCTCGCGTGTCGCTGTCTCGTTTGCGTTGTTACATGCTGTAACATGTATGATGTTTAATGTGTGAGGATTGGATGAGTTGTGGCCGTCCGTCCGCTGCGAGCCGCTCTCTTTCCTGGGATGCCTCTCGCGTCTCCGCTTTGTCGTTAGGAGCCGGTTTTCCTGCCGTGCCGTAAAGCGGCCCTCGCCGTCCGGCTTCTCTGCGGGGCTCGGGCTGGACGTCTCCAGACGCGGAATTCCTCGAATGTTTAAAGGTTTAGTTGTTCGTTTGCGGCGGGGTACGAACTCGCAGGGGTTAATAAGTTGGTAGCCAGGAATGGGTTAAATGAACGGTTACTGGGCTCCCGGGGTGGCGGGGGATTCCCACCGGTTGCTGTTATGTAACGGGTATAAGCCGGGAGTTAACACCTCCCTGCACGAAGGGTTAAAGTGTGTTTGCAACGTCGTGGAACTGGTTTCTGGTTCCGGCCCCACCTCGGTCCCCCTGGACGGCACCCGATGTTTCATTTTATGACACAGGTCTCCCCGTTGCTGCAGGGCCGGGGGGGGGCGGTGATCTCACAGCGACTGCCGTTACCCGGAGGAAGCCGAGCCGCGGCAAATGCTGTTTACACAGAGGGCTCCTTTAATCATCTCTCCCCCCTTGGCAATCTGACCGGAGGACGTTTGAGGCCTCTTCCTCCCCGTGACCCGCGTCCAGCGCGCTTTATTTGTATTCCTAGAAATGAAACGTAACATTTCCAGCGGCGGCTCCTTTTATTTATTTGTAAACGCTTCAATCTCTCGTTTTGCAACCAAAATCAAAACGCAACAAACCCTGGGAGTCCCGAGACTTGCTCCGAGTCCTGGGGCTGTCGGGTGGTGCGTTTGCTGCGGTATCCAATTACAAGCGGACGGTTATAGCCAGAGGGGGGTTTCAGGCAGTTGGTGGGGGGGTGTCAAATAAAAAAGGCAAAAGCATAAACGGTGTGAATCCTCGCAGGCCACCGTACACCACAGGCTGCTGTTTGCGTTCTTAGACCGGTTGGTGATTAAAGTGTTAATAAGCTTGAGTGCCGTTCTCCGAGTTGGCGGCTCGAGTATGCGAGGGGGGGGCGGTTGGTAGGACGGGGCGATTACCCCCGGGCGGGAATTTTTTAGGGTGTCGGGAGGGCAGAGAGCATCATCCTTGTCTCCTGTAACGTTCCCGTCTGCAGGATGATCGGCTGATTGTCGGAGTCACCGCCCTGGTGGTGGAGGTCGTCACGCTGAGAGCCCCCCCTACGCCTATACCCCTTAATAATCCCCCATTCATAAAGGCCCCTCGGGGGCCATTACATCTCATGATATCAGGAAACTTTTATCGGAATCACAAGATTTTGTATTTATAACTTTCTGGACGTTTGCCGTCGGCCCCCGACATCTTATGATATCGGCCCCTTTTATGAATAACTTTCTAATGCTTTCGCTGTCAGTCAGAGAGTCCCGGCTGCGAGGCGGCTGCTTCCCGGAGGAGACTTCTGTGGCTTCGTCCCTTTTTTAGCTCCTTTTTGGGTTTATTGGGCCGCTAACGAGAGATCAGCAGGAAGGAGCGCTCAGCGATCACGGATAACCACCTGGCTGTAAGTGATCAGTCACTGTTTCACTTGTTAGCCACCTACTCGTTATTCCTCCCCGTGTTACAGACGCAGACTCTGGTGGCCCCCTCAGGGCTCGAGGGTCTCCCAAACATCGTCGCCCTGTAACGGCCCTCCTCCGCTAAGCGCTTCCACAAAGGGGGTCATTGATGCTAAAATGCCATAGGAAAGGAGCCCTTTGTTTTCCAGTTCGGGGTTAACCCCGCGTGGGGACAGAGAACTGCCCGGGGGGGACCATGAGGTGGGCATGGACGGGGGGTCTTCTGAATGTCGGCAGAAAGCCTGCCGCTCCGCGTTTGTGCTCCGTGTTCTGTTAGCGTGTATCGGCCCCCCCCTTTATATTAGGGCTCCGTTTCTTGGAGTCGCCTGTATTTTTATTCATTTAAGCTTTTTTTAGGCTCTCTAAGCCCGGATCTCTTCCCGCGCTTCTTGTGGCTCTCGGGGGCCGGCTCCCTATCTGTATCTCATTTCACAATGGGAGCAATTCCCACCAGCCCCCTAACCCCCCCCCCCGCCTGAGAATTCCTCGGCCCTTGAAGACAAAACAGACGATGGTATTTCACGCTAACCCTGAACCTCGCCGGGCAAACAATCGGGGCTGGTGTCATTTTAGGGAGAAAAAACGAAATGCTGGTGCTCTCGTGCGCGAGCGCATCTGGCTGCGAGTGATGGGAGTTAGAGGCAGTTTCTATTGCTAGGGTAAGCGAACTTGTGACTGTCGTGCCGCTGTTCTCAGCGAGTCCTCGGATGAAGTCACTCCGGGTTTACTTTCTTTCCGGAATGCCATTTGGCTGATGTCATCCCGAGACGGGAAGGAGGAGTCCTTCCAGCGCCTCGTCGAGTCAGCGGAGCCCTATCGCCGGGGAAAGTTTTCCGTGTGACGTACGGGATCCACGGACGTTTCCGAAGTGTTAGTGACCTAATAAAACACTTGTCGAAGCCCTCGCGTCCGCCCTCTGAAGCCGGCAAACGTTTCTCAGTTGTCAGATCGCATTACGTTTTGAGCAACGAGAAGCGGGTATAATTTGCCTGAAATTTCATAAAATTAATCATTTTTGCCTTTTGTTTCTTTATAGAATTTCTATGAACCCCCCCAGGGCTACTCCTAGATTTTTAGATCTGGCTCCTAACTTTCTTTATGGCCCACGACATGGATGTAGTATAATAAAATATATATATATTGGATATAATATTTGTTATAATTAGTAAAATCCTGGAATTGGCGTGTTTTTGGCTGCCGCTGGATGTGACGTCTTCTTCTCCGTTCTTCTCCGCAGATCTTTTCAGACATGGACAATGAAGACGTTCCGGAATTTCTGAGCCCTAAAGAAGAAATCGCTTACTGGAAGGAGCTCTGTCAGAAATTAAAGCAAAGGTTCGTTCGTTCGTTCGTTCGGGTTTTTTGTTTGTTTTATTTTGTTGGAGTTTTTATTTCCGATGGATTTTGCTGGGACAGGGAAATATGAGCACAAAATACCCCAAGAAATTATTCAAAATGTAATTATCAGCAACTTCCTTTAACCTTTTCCATGCCAGAGAGGTGTATTGTCCTTTCTGTGTCTGAAAGGGTTAAAGCCGACCTGTCGTCCCGCAGATCTGTGACAGGGGCCGCTTTTGGCTGGGGATAAAAATGCAGAAATAAAAGGTTATATTCCCCCTGTTTTCTCTGGTGGTCATGTTAATTACCCCAGGTGGCCTGGCACGGAGCATTTTAGGCTCTCTTGGAGGCACGGTATGGCGGCCATGTTTGTATCTGCCATGGTCGGCCCACATGCAGTCTAGAAGCATCGTGAAGAGCGTTGCCGCTTACAGCAGAATTTTAATTATTCCGCCCCGTGTAAGTATCCCCCCGCATCGTTGGGTCGTTGAGTGAGTTCTCCGTCTCTATCCCTTAAAGTTGCCAAGAAGCTCGCGAGGAGCTGGAGGAATTTCAAGAGGGAAGCCGAGAGCTGGAAGCCGAGCTGGAAACCCAACTGGTCCAGGCCGAGCAGAGGAACCGAGACCTGGTAGCCGACAACCAAAGACTTAAATACGACGTGGAGACCTTAAAGGTACCGAGCGCTCTCAGCGGATCGCCGACCCGGTAAATTCCCCACCGGGTGGCTTTACGTGACGCCCCGTATCCTTTCTCCCCGTCTTAGGAGAAGCTTGAGCACCAGTATTCACAGAGCTACAAGCAGGTGTCGCTCCTGGAGGACGAGCTGGCCCGAGCCCGGAGCATTAAGGACCAGCTGCACAAGTACGTGCGGGAGCTCGAACAGGCCAACGACGACCTGGAGCGAGCCAAGCGGTGAGTCCCGACGCGCGGTCGCCGGCGGGCTGCGGAGTCTGCCGATCGCTTCCGCTGCACACGTTCACATTTCTACTAAGCAGCGCGCCTTCCGCAACGCCTTAACCGTTCCCCGCGCTGCCGATACTCTGCCCTGCTTTATAGGTCCTTTCCTTTGAGCGTCCGGCTTCCTGAACACCGGGTGTAGCTGGGAAGGAGCTTTTTTCCGTTGTTTATGTACTTTTGGTGTTCGCCTATGGACAGGATTCGCTCAGACGTACCCAGACACCTGAATACATAGCAATGTGCTGTTCTTTAACTCTATCCTCGCCGGAGGAATGTTTAAATGTCATTCTTGATTTTATTTGGGCAACTTAACTGGTTTTCGCCCAAATCATAAACTATATTTTTTTTCAGTGTTCTCTATGTTTTAGGCTATCTCATTATTTATATGGATTTTATTTCATTCTCGGTTCAGGGCACTGAACGGCCCCTCATCTCGCAAACATCTTTCCACGCGTTCTTCATTTTTAAAAATGTAAATTGTCGGCTGAAGCGTTGTTGTTTTTGTATCCAGGGCGACGATCGTGTCTCTGGAGGATTTCGAGCAGCGGTTGAATCAGGCGATCGAAAGGAACGCCTTCCTCGAAAGCGAACTGGACGAGAAGGAGTCTCTGCTGGTCTCCGTGCAAAGACTGAAGGATGAGGCTCGAGGTAGAGTGCCGATCGCTGCCGCCGAGATTCCCCGCACGCACCCTCGGGGTGTCCACCCCCCCCCCCCAAATACGCCAACTTTAGAGTGTTAGCCTTTTCGAGTCATTTAGAGTTCAGCCGCCGGTACGATTACTCCCATTACTCTCAGCAAGCCGGAACCTCATTGCATGTGCTGTGCGTACGTGCGCGCGCCGATACCCTACAAATACCTGGGGTTTGGGAGTAAATAGAAAATGTTTATTTTGCAGATTTAAGGCAGGAATTGGCTGTACGAGAGAGACAGACGGATGGGACAAGAAAGTCTGCCCCCAGCTCCCCCACTCTGGACTGCGAGAAAATGGACTCTGCCGTGCAGGCCTCGCTCTCCCTGCCTGCCACCCCCGTGGGCAAAATGTCAGAAAACGGCTTTACTTCCCCCAAAGGTAGTCGTGGCTTTTGTGTCGCAGACCTTGCGTGTGTCGGTGTATGTCGGGGACCTGGCTGAAAGGTCCATGTCAAAGAGGGGGCTTCAGTGTGGGGGCTCTTTGGCTTCTGTAAATTGGACCTGCCGTGGTTTGTGGAAATATAATCTATTACGTTCCGTTTAGTTATATAGCGCCGGCAGATTCCGTAGCGCTGTACAGTTATAATCGATTCCCCATCACACGTGGAGTTCATTCCCAATTGAAGTGAAAACGGTGGGCGAGAATCACCGGACGAATCACCCCCCTCCCCGGCAGCCCCCTGTTCTGCTAGAGTTTGTCGGGAGGTTAAACGATTCTGTGTTTTCAGGCATCCCCAACGGTCTGGGAAGCTCGCCGCTCACACCGTCTGCCAGGATATCCGCGCTAAACATCGTGGGGGACCTGTTGAGAAAAGTCGGGGTACGTATCTTTCTTACCCGCTAACCCAGGCTGCTTCCATTTTTACTCCTCATAGCGAATGGCGTTGGTCTCGCCGTAGATACAGGATGCTTTATGTTTATCTCATTCATGTTTAAATTCCTACGCAGTAAAAGCCTCATCTGCTGGAAGGCTGTTCCGCTCATCTACTGCCTGACTTCCTTACATTATATATATTATATATATATATATATATATACTTGTTAGGGGATTTGCCATTGGAACTGCTCCGTTAAGGGCTCGTAAGGCTCTTTCATGTACAGGGCGGCTTATAATCGGTGGTTTCTTCTCTTCTGCTCAGGCCTTGGAATCCAAACTGGCCGCCTGCAGGAACTTTGCGAAGGACCAGGCCTCGCGGAAATCCTACATGCCCTCGAACCTGAACAGCCCCGGCGTCCTGAACAACGGTGCCGCCAAATACGTCCACCCCGGGCACACGTCCTTCTTCGACAAAGGGTAGGTTCAGAAGCCGGGAGCGGCGGGGGGATCGAGGCTCCGTACCTCCCGCCGCAAGCTGCCCCCCGTCTGCTGGAATGTACGCAGCGCTTGTCTGATCCGCTTTCAGAACCCTCCTCGTGTCGGTCGCGCATGGTCTCCATAACATGTTACGCATTTAGCAGAATCTCTGCATGCAAAGCTTTCCCCCCAAAAAACTTTGTGAAACTTAACCTTATCGCGGTTTATAACAACTTAACACAACATACCTTTTCCTAATGATAAATTTATATTAATAATAAAATAAAATAATATTAATAATAATAAAATAATAAAATAATATTAATAATAAAATAATAATATATGTAGCATTTTGTGTCAGTCCTGCCCCCTGTTTTAACTCTTCCCGGTGTCATATCCCGCCTGTGTATCTGGTCTTGCTGAGGAGCACAAACCAACAAAAAATAAAAGCCAGAAAGCGTCTCGGCGGCAAATACTTAATAATAATTCTGAAATAATTCTGTGTTCTTTTTTTCTTTCCTCCACCCAGGCAGGAAAAAGTCATTTTCCCCACGTTATTTATGGGTAATTGTACTTTAGCGATAAGGCTGCATGCTGGTGTTTTTTAAGCTTTTGGGTGCCGTAAATTAACCCCACTTTTACCAGCTGGACTAACTGCATGGTGAAGGTCGGTTTGAGGGCCGCTGAGGTCGTTGCCAGGTCCACTGTTTTAGAGGACGTCTTGTAGCTTGTTTTTCCGTCACTGGCCACATTAGGCGTTGAACTAGCCAATGTTTCCCCCCCCCAGTATGGTGCTTGGTCTTGGCCGCATTGGCATTACTTTAAGCCTGTGACATTTTGGCCCCCTGGGGCTGGTCTGTCTGCGGGTGGCGCTCTGTCTGCCGGGGCTGTTCTGCTTGCCGGTTAAGGTTTTCGTTTCTGTGTCGTTTCCCGTTGAATCTTATATCTGTATATTATGTATATCTCTGTATAGTAGATTGTTACAGGCAAGAGGCCATGACGTTCCTGAAGCAGTCCTTAGGACTCTTTCCAAGTCCTTTAATGTGTCCTCTAGACGAGACAGAAAGCCGAGGAGCTTACACTCAGTTTTAGGAAAGGGTATGTCTTTACATCAGTGTTATGGCCGGCTGGCGGGGAGGGCGTTTTGTCCCCCGACTAATCCCAGAGTAACCCTGGATCCTCCTGATATAACCCACAATGACAGGAAGTGACAAGAGAGGATGGGCTGTGTAGATTGTAAGCTCTTCAGGGCAGGGATAGCTAGTAAGCCTTATGAGATTGTCTTCTAAATGCACCGTATGTTTTGTGGAAATCAGATCGAATCTGGGCGCCCTTCAAAAAGCAGAGACCAAAACATGCTGCGTTTGTAATTAAAGCAAAAGGGGCAGTCCTATGATGTCATCGTATGAAACGTATAGCTGATGTCATCGTATAAAACGTATAGCAGGTCCTCATCTCCTCTACGTTATCCTCTTACCGCCTCGGCCATTTAATAGGATTTTGAGGTGAGGCCAGGCTGTGGCACCCGGGGGCCCAGCGGTCTACTTCTTATTGGCTAGGAGTCCGCGCAGCTTTTCCCCTGTAACCCTTTAATCACACGGGGCAGACGTATATCTCTGTGCGTCAGATCTGGGTGCCCCTGGGTAAAGCTGGGGGGAGCGGGGTGGTTTTTCTTGCCCGTACCCCCACACACTAATCCAGCTGTTTGTGATGTTGGCAGTGAAAGCCCCACTACCCTGTGCTTCACAGCACAGTCCCTCCGCTTGCACGCTGTTAATGACACGCGTCTGCGCATGTCGCCTCCCCCCTTGTCAGTGTCATTAGCGGCATTTTCCAGGTTTATAAATGGCCGACAAGGAGCCGCGTCTCTCATCTGATTCTCGTACTTTGTGAAAATGATTCCTCCTGGTTCTGGTTACTGAGAGTGACCTTATGAGGTTTATTCCTAGCATTTTGCCGCAAAAAGGGTTAATAGTGCGTGGTAAAAGCCGGTGTCGTGTGCGGCTGCCCTCCAGGGTCTGCGTGTGAAACGGATCTGAAATTCTGGCCCCTAAATGGTTGCGTTGAATGTTTTGTGTGTACGTGATGTTCTTATAAATAAAGTTTTTCTTTTTTTTTTTTCCGCTGTAGGGCAGTGAACGGGTATGACCCGCCAGGAGTTTTAGGTCCCCGTCCCCCATCTCCTCCAGGCCTCCTTCCTTTAAGCGTTTGAACATATAGGAGCTCGCGAAGGGACTTGAACTATTCAACACGGGTGTTCTGCTAAAAATGGAGGAAAAACAAAAAACCCTAAACAAAAAAACCTAAAAAAACCCAAAAACAAAAGGAGAAAAAAAAAACCACCAAACAACCAAAAACATGCTTCACCATAAATACTTTGCTATCAAGAGGGACCAGAGATGAGAGGGGCTCTCCGGATCTCCTGGAGCTGACAGAGCTCGTTATAACTGCTGCTGCCGCCGACACCGACCTCGGAAACCTGCTTCTACGAGTCCCCTCTCTGCACCCGACCCGCTTATTGCCCCCAGTCAGAGGCGGCGGAAATCAAGTCGCAACCGTTTGTCGAGTAACAAAACCGATCCCTTCCACTGGCCGTAGCAACAACAACACTCGCCCTTCTCCTCCTCCAATGCCGGGTAAGGCTTCGACGCAGCGGGTGAGCTAGCGGGCACGGAGAACCTGTACCTCGCCTGCCAAGGATATGTAATGGGCCCAGCACCCCCCTCCACGGAGGATAGAACGGGCCCGGCACCCCCCTCCACGGAGGATGGAACGGGCCCGCCACCCCCCCCTCCACGGAGGATGGAACGGGCCCGCCACCCCCCCTCCACGGAGGATGGAACGGGCCCGCCACCCCCCCTCCACGGAGGATGGAACGGAAACGCCACCCCCCCTCCACGGAGGATAGAACGGGCCCGGCACCCCCCCTCCACGGAGGATAGAACGGGCCCGGCACCCCCCCTCCACGGAGGATAGAACGGGCCCGGCACCCCCCCTCCACGGAGGATAGAACGGGCCCGGCACCCCCCCTCCACGGAGGATAGAACGGGCCCGGCACCCCCCCTCCACGGAGGATAGAACGGGCCCGGCAAACCCCACCCCATGGAGGATAGAACGGGCACGGAACCTCCCCACGGAGGATAGAACGAGCACGGAACCCCCCATCGGAGGATAGAACCGGCCTGGATCCCCCCACAGAGGACCGAACGGGCCTGGATCCCCCCCCCACCGGAGGATAGACTGGGCCTGGAACCCCCCATGGAGCTCATTTACAGGGTGGCAGCCGAGTTCTCATCAGCAATTGTTTTTTTTCGGAATTGGTGTTGATGATGTCACTTCCGCCGTGTCAAACAGGGGCTTCTCTGCGGCCGGTCGCTTGGTACTTTGACTATTTACGTACGAACATTTCTCTAGATTCCCCCCCCCCGTTTCACGTGCCTCGACCTCCTCCAACACCCCCCTTTTTTTTTTTTTGAAAAAAAAAAAGAAAAATCAGTCTCTTCTACGAATAGAGCGTCCTCATCAGTGTTCACGGTTCCTGCGTCTCTCTAGGTATCTACGGTAACGTTTCTTTGACGGTTTCTGCCTGTCCATTACCCCTGGGTGTTCCGGGGCAAAAACAGTTACCCCCCCTCTGGCACACAAAGGGTGAACCATCTTTTTTTTTAAGGCCACTAAAAACTTTGCGGTTTCTTTTTTAATTCATTAATTTTGAATTTCCCAGCACATTATTTTAAAGCACACTTAATTTTAACACTTAATCTATATAAATGTAACATCCACGCCTTCGTTCCTCGCCCCCTTCTCTGTTGGTTCTTACCGTTGAATTTTGTGATATGAATGTTTACATTTTGTTTGTTTTTTTTGTTTTTATTGTATATAGAATTTGTAAACATAATATTTTTTTGCCTGAGATTTGTACATTTCCTCGGGCGGCTGTAGCTATATTTATTGAGAATTCTATGCGGCATGTTTAAGGAAGGCCGGCGTATAATCCCGCTCGCTACAAACGGACGTTTTGCGTCGTGATTACGGTTCGCTGTCTAAACCGGGAAACATTTTGAAAGAATAAAAACCTTCAACGAGAAAACGAGATTTCTGTTGATTTTTTGTGATGGTGATGATGTTATAATGTTGTTCTTGGCGATTCTTGGCATTCTGTGCAGTCTCAAGGATCCCTAGAGGGTCTCGCTGGGAGAGCGGGACCCTCTATCGTTCTGTCCATTTGAATGTAGGGACTTAAAGAAGCGCCATGGGAATTGTTGGCTCTATATGAGTAAAAGATAATAATTTGTTACCAGCTGTTATTAAACAATCTATGCTTTGGACAAAAAGTCTTCTCCTGCCACCTCTTTACAGCAAATAGTTAAGAAACGTCAGGAATCAGGACTTAAAAGGTGAGTTCAGTTGAGGCGCGTTTGGTCGGGAAGACGGTCTTTTTGTTGGGACTTCTTTTCCCGTCTGATTGCCCGTCGGGGATGCCTCTGCCCTTCATGTCTTAAAGAGCTATTTTTATGCCTTCTGTAAAATTTCTGTACAAAAATGTATTTTAGCTAATCTGTGTCATCTGCTGGCCAAAAAGTGCAATTACAGTCCTTTATACCATAAATGTAATCTTCACCCCCCCCCTTCCGTCACACGGATGCTGAATAAACACCGGAATACTTTATTTGGAAATGTATATTGTATATTATATATATATATATATATATATATTATATTATATTTAAGAAACTGGGGTTGTATATTAAGAAAGAAAAAAATATATATATATATTATATTATATATATATATTATATTATATATATATATATATATATATATATATTATATATTATATTATATATATATATATTACTGTATTTGCTTGATTATAAGACGACCCCCCAAAATCTGAATATTAACTTAAGAAAAAAAGAAAAAGCCTGAATATAAGACGACCCCAAAGGAAAAAAGTTTTACCAGTAAATGTTAATTCATGTAAACTATTTTTTTTAATAAAAGCTATGATTGAGAAAAATATTTTTTTTGTTTTTATTTCTTGTATTTTCCAACCTGTCCCCCAGTTACGCACATCTGCCCCCAGGCTTGCCACCCCAATATGGCACTGTGGCCCATGATATGCCTTTTAACCCTCTATATGCCACTGTGCCCCATGGTATGTCTTTTGACCCCCTATGTGCCACTCTGCCTCCAGAAATGCTTTATACCCCTATATCCCATTCTGGCATTTAGGGGGTTAAAATGCATATTATGTGGCAGAGTGGCATATAGGGAGGTATAAGGCATTTCAGGAGGCAGAGTGGCATTAAGGGAGTTAAAAGGCATTGTATAGAGCACTCTGCCTCCAGAAATGCCTTATACCCCTATATGCCACTCTGGCATTTAGGGGGTTAAAAGGCATATTATGGGGCAGAATGGCATATAGGGAGGTATAAGGCATTTCAGGAGGCAGAGTGCTCTATTAAATGCCCCCTTAACGCCACTCCAGAAATGCCCTATGCCCCCATTTAACACACACACACACCTTATACCCCCATTTAACTAACACACACACACACACACTCTCTCTCTCTCTCTCCCCCACTTCCCCCCCTCTCACCCCCCTCTCCCCTCTCTTACCGGTGCTTCCAGCCGGGGCAGCGGGTTGACGTCGCCTTCCGCTGCAGCCGCAAGGAGGTGGAGTTGGCAGCGGGGGTTTGTATGCGTCCGTCGCGTATACTTTCCCCGGCTGTCAGAGATCAGAGTTCCCCGCACCGGTGCGGGGAACCCTGGTCTCTGACAGTCGGGGAAGGTCTACGCGAAGGACGCAGACAACCCCCGCTGCTAGCCACACCTCCTTCCGGCTGCAGCGGACGTTGTCTAGACGTCAACCCGCTGCCCCGGCAATACAGCAGGAAGCACTGGTAAGTGTGTGTATGATGGGGGGGGGGGGGGTCAGGTGAGACAGGAGGATCCAGGTCCCCTGCAGCGGTGCGGGGGATCTGGATCTTAGTCTCCTAATCAGACCTCTATTTGAGGTCTGATTAGAAGACGAGGGGTATTTTTCAGAGCATTTGCTCTGAAAAAAACCTTGTCTTATAATCGAGCAAATACGGTATATTATATATATATATATATATATATATATATATATTATATATATTATATTTATATATATATTATATATATTATATTTATATATATATTATATTATATTTATGTATCTATATACCGTATTTATCGGCGTATAACACGCACTGGTGTATAACTCGCAACCCCATTTTAACAAGGAAATTTGAGTAAGAAAAAATAATTTTAACTTGGAAGCTATGAACTTAATGTTGGAATAATATTTATTACATTATAACATTTATACCACTTATAAGGCAAATATGAAAGAAAAAGCACCTCTTTGAACAAAAAAACTTCATCAGAATCACTGCTATCTGGGAAACCACACACACACACACAGTAAGACACACGCTAAGACACAGTAAGACACACACACTCAGACACACACACTCAGACACACACACAAACACACACTCCCTAACCCCCCTTCTCAGGATCTCCCCTCCCTAACCCCCCTTCTCAGGATCTCCCCTCCCTAACCCCCCTTCTCAGGATCTCCCCTCTTCCTCCCTAACCCCCCTTCTCAGGATCTCCTCTCTCATTCCCTAACCCCCCTTCTCAGGATCTCCCCTCTCTCTCCCTAAACCCCCCCCCCCAGTCACTTACCTTCAACTCCTGTGTTGGAAGCGTGAGGCGTTTGTCTCGGGTGCCGGCGCTTCACTGCTGAGCGCCGGAGTCTGACGTCATATGCCGGCGCCCAGCGTGAAGCGCCGGCACCCGAGACAAACGCCTCACGCTTCCAACACAGGAGTTGAAGCGCTGAAGCAGGCGGCGGCGGCCGCCGCCAGCAGAGGACTCCTGGATTTCTGTCAGTCAGGGGGGCCCGAGAGTTGCCGAGCGGAGAGTTGCCCCCTGACTGGCAGAACTCCAGGGCCCGGTCGCAGTTGCGACCTCTGCGACCCCGGTAGTTCCGCCACTGGCTCTAGGATTTAACACGCAGGTAGGGTTTCAGCTTCATATTTTAGTTAAAAAAGTGAGTGTTATACGCCGATAAATACGGTATATATTATATTTATGTATGTATATATATATATATATATATATATATATATTATTTATCGTAGGGCTGCAACTAACGATTATTTTCATAATCGATAAGTTGGCCGATTATTTTTTCGATTAATCGCCACTCCACGCTGCCTCCCACATATGCCACTCCACGCTGCCTCCCACATAGGCCACTCCACGCTGCCTCCCACATATTCCACTCCACGCTGCCTCCCACATATGCCACGCTGCCTCCCACATATGCCACGCTGCCCCCCACATATGCCACTCCACGCTGCCTCCCACATATACAGCTTCACGCTGCCTCCCACATATGCCACGCTGCCTCCCACATATGCCACGCTGCCTCCCATATATGCCACTCCACTCTACCCCCCACATATGCCACTGTTCCCTATACGCCTTATACCCCCTGATACACCACTCCATCCTCCCCAGACATGCCACACTGCCTCCCAGACATGCCACGCTGCCCTCCCCACATATGCCTTATATACCGTATATGCCTTATACCCCCATATGTCACTCCGTCCTCCCCAGATATGCCTTATTACCCCCCCCAGATATCTCATATCTCATATACATATATTTATGTATATATTTATATATTATATTTATGTATATATATATATATTATATTTATGTATGTATATATATATATATTATATTTATGTATATATATATATATATATTATATTTATGTATGTATATATATATATATTATATTTATGTATATATATATATATATTATATTTATGTATATATATATATATATATATTATATTTATGTATATATATATATATATATATTATATTTATGTATATATATATATATATATATATATATTATATTTATGTATATATATATATATATATATTATATTTATGTATATATATATATATATATATTATATTTATGTATATATATATATATATATATTATATTTATGTATATATATATATATATATTATATTTATGTATATATATATATATATATTATATTTATGTATATATATATATATATATATTATATTTATGTATATATATATATATATATTATATTTATGTATATATATATATATATATATATTATATTTATGTATATATATATATATATATTATATTTATGTATATATATATATATATATATTATATTTATGTATATATATATATATATATATTATATTTATGTATATATATATATATATATATATTATATTTATGTATATATATATATATATATATTATATTTATGTATATATATATATATATATATTATATTTATGTATATATATATATATATATATTATATTTATGTATATATATATATATATATATTATATTTATGTATATATATATATATATATTATATTTATGTATATATATATATATATATATTATATTTATGTATATATATATATATATATATTATATTTATGTATATATATATATATATATATTATATTTATGTATATATATATATATATATATTATATTTATGTATATATATATATATATATATTATATTTATGTATATATATATATATATATATTATATTTATGTATATATATATATATATATATTATATTTATGTATATATATATATATATATTATATTTATGTATATATATATATATATATATTATATTTATGTATATATATATATATATATTATATTTATGTATATATATATATATATATATTATATTTATGTATATATATATATATATATTATATTTATGTATATATATATATATATATATTATATTTATGTATATATATATATATATATTATATTTATGTATATATATATATATATATATTATATTTATGTATATATATATATATATATATATATTATATTTATGTATATATATATATATATATATATATTATATTTATGTATATATATATATATATATATATTATATTTATGTATATATATATATATATATATATTATATTTATGTATATATATATATATATATATTATATTTATGTATATATATATATATATATATTATATTTATGTATATATATATATATATATATATATATTATATTTATGTATATATATATATATATATTATATTTATGTATATATATATATATATATTATATTTATGTATATATATATATATATATATTATATTTATGTATATATATATATATATATATATTATATTTATGTATATATATATATATATATATATTATATTTATGTATATATATATATATATATATTATATTTATGTATATATATATATATATATATTATATTTATGTATATATATATATATATATATTATATTTATGTATATATATATATATATATATATTATATTTATGTATATATATATATATATATATTATATTTATGTATATATATATATATATATATTATATTTATGTATATATATATATATATATTATATTTATGTATATATATATATATATATATTATATTTATGTATATATATATATATATATATTATATTTATGTATATATATATATATATATATTATATTTATGTATATATATATATATATATATTATATTTATGTATATATATATATATATATATTATATTTATGTATATATATATATATATATATTATATTTATGTATGTATATATATATATATTATATTTATGTATGTATATATATATATATATTATATTTATGTATGTATATATATATATATATTATATTTATGTATGTATATATATATATATATTATATTTATGTATGTATATATATATATATATTATATTTATGTATATATATATATATATATTATATTTATGTATGTATATATATATATATATTATATTTATGTATGTATATATATATATATTATATTTATGTATGTATATATATATATATATTATATTTATGTGTATATATATATATATATTATATTTATGTAGTATATATATATATATATTATATTTATGTATGTATATATATATATATATTATATTTATGTATGTATATATATATATATATTATATTTATGTATGTATATATATATATATATTATATTTATGTATGTATATATATATATATATTATATTTATGTATGTATATATATATATATATTATATTTATGTATGTATATATATATATATATTATATTTATGTATGTATATATATATATATATTATATTTATGTATGTATATATATATATATATATTATATTTATGTATGTATATATATATATATATATTATATTTTATGTATGTTATATATATATTATATTTATGTATGTATATATATATATTATATTTATGTATGTATATATATATATTATATTTATGTATGTATATATATATATATATATTATATTTATGTATGTATATATATATATTATATTTATGTATGTATATATATATATTATATTTATGTATGTATATATATATATATTATATTTATGTATGTATATATATATATATATTATATTATGTATGTATATATATATATTATATTTATGTATGTATATATATATATTATATTTATGTATGTATATATATATATTATATTTATGTATGTATATATATATATATATTATATTTATGTATGTATATATATATATATATTATATTTATGTATGTATATATATATATATATTATATTTATGTATGTATATATATATATATATTATATTTATGTATGTATATATATATATATATTATATTTATGTATGTATATATATATATATTATATTTATGTATGTATATATATATATATTATATTTATGTATATATATATATATATTATATTTATGTATGTATATATATATATATATTATATTTATGTATGTATATATATATATTATATTTATGTATGTATATATATATATTATATTTATGTATGTATATATATATATTATATTTATGTATGTATATATATATATTATATTTATGTATGTATATATATATATATATTATATTTATGTATGTATATATATATATTATATTTATGTATGTATATATATATATATATTATATTTATGTATATATATATATATATTATATTTATGTATGTATATATATATATTATATTTATGTATATATATATATATATTATATTTATGTATATATATATATATATTATATTATATTTATGTATATATATTATATATATTATATTTATGTATATATATATATATATTATATTTATGTATATATATATATATATATATTATATTTATGTATATATATATATATTATATTTATGTATATATATATATATATTATATTTATGTATATATATATATATTATATTTATGTATATATATATATATATTATATTTATGTATATATATATATATTATATTTATGTATATATATATATATTATATTTATGTATATATATATATTATATTTATGTATATATATATATTATATTTATGTATATATATATATTATATTTATGTATATATATATATTATATTTATGTATATATATATATTATATTTATGTATATATATATATTATATTTATGTATATATATATATTATATTTATGTATATATATATATTATATTTATGTATATATATATATATTATATTTATGTATATATATATATTATATTTATGTATATATATATATTATATTTATGTATATATATATATTATATTTATGTATATATATATATATTAATATTTATGTATATATATATATTATATTTATGTATATATATATATTATATTTATGTATATATATATATATATTATATTTATGTATATATATATATATATTATATTTATGTATATATATATATATATTATATTTATGTATATATATATATATATTATATTTATGTATATATATATATATATTATATTTATGTATATTATATATATATATTATATTTATGTATATATATATATATATTATATTTATGTATATATATATATATTATATTTATGTATATATATATATATTATATTTATGTATATATATATATTATATTTATGTATATATATATATTATATTTATGTATATATATATATATATTATATTTATGTATATATATATATATATTATATTTATGTATATATATATATATTATATTTATGTATATATATATATATTATATTTATGTATATATATATATATTATATTTATGTATATATATATATATTATATTTATGTATATATATATATTATATTTATGTATGTATATATATATATTATATTTATGTATGTATATATATATATTATATTTATGTATATATATATATATATTATATTTATGTATATTATATATATATATTATATTTATGTATGTATATATATATATTATATTTATGTATGTATATATATATATTATATTTATGTATATATATATATATATTATATTTATGTATATATATATATATATTATATTTATGTATATATATATATATATTATATTTATGTATATATATATATATTATATTTATGTATGTATATATATATATTATATTTATGTATGTATATATATATATTACATTTATGTATGTATATATATATATTATATTTATGTATGTATATATATATATTATATTTATGTATGTATATATATATATTATATTTATGTATGTATATATATATATTATATTTATGTATGTATATATATATATTATATTTATGTATGTATATATATATATTATATTTATGTATGTATATATATATATTATATTTATGTATGTATATATATATATTATATTTATGTATATATATATATATATTATATTTATGTATATATATATATATATTATATTTATGTATATATATATATATATTATATTTATGTATATATATATATTATATTTATGTATATATATATATTATATTTATGTATGTATATATATTATATTTATGTATATATATATATATATATTATATTTATGTATATATATATATATATTATATTTATGTATGTATATATATATATATTATATTTATGTATGTATATATATATATTATATTTATGTATGTATATATATATATTATATTTATGTATGTATATATATATATATTATATTTATGTATATATATATATTATATTTATGTATATATATATATTATATTTATGTATATATATATATTATATTTATGTATATATATATATATATTATATTTATGTATATATATATATTATATTTATGTATATATATATATATTATATTTATGTATATATATATATATTATATTTATGTATATATATATATTATATTTATGTATATATATATATATTATATTTATGTATATATATATATATATTATATTTATGTATATATATATATTATATTTATGTATATATATATATATTATATTTATGTATATATATATATATTATATTTATGTATATATATATATTATATTTATGTATGTATATATATATATTATATTTATGTATATATATATATATATTATATTTATGTATGTATATATATATATTATATTTATGTATGTATATATATATATTATATTTATGTATGTATATATATATTATATTTATGTATGTATATATATATATTATATTTATGTATGTATATATATATATTATATTTATGTATATATATATATATATATTATATTTATGTATATATATATATATATATATTATATTTATGTATATATATATATATATTATATTTATGTATATATATATATATATATTATATTTATGTATATATATATATATATATTATATTTATGTATGTATATATATATATTATATTTATGTATGTATATATATATATTATATTTATGTATGTATATATATATATTATATTTATGTATGTATATATATATATTATATTTATGTATGTATATATATATATTATATTTATGTATGTATATATATATATTATATTTATGTATATATATATATATTATATTTATGTATGTATATATATATATATTATATTTATGTATGTATATATATATATTATATTTATGTATGTATATATATATATTATATTTATGTATGTATATATATATATTATATTTATGTATGTATATATATATATTATATTTATGTATGTATATATATATATTATATTTATGTATGTATATATATATATTATATTTATGTATGTATATATATATATTATATTTATGTATGTATATATATATATTATATTTATGTATGTATATATATATATTATATTTATGTATGTATATATATATATTATATTTATGTATATATATATATTATATTTATGTATGTATATATATATATTATATTTATGTATGTATGTATATATATTTATATTTATGTATGTGTATATATATATTATATGTATGTATGTATATATATTATATTTATGTATGTATGTATATATATTATATTTATGTATGTATGTATGTATATATATTATATTTATGTATGTATGTATATATATTATATTTATGTATATATATATTATATTTATGTATGTATGTATATATATTATATTTATGTATGTATGTATATATATTATATTTATGTATGTATGTATATATATTATATTTATGTATATATATATATTATATTTATGTATATATATATATATTATATTTATGTGTATATATATATATATTATATTTATGTGTATATATATATATTATATTTATGTAGTATATATATATATTATATTTATGTATATATATATATATATTATATTTATGTATGTATATATATATTATATTTATGTATGTATAAATATATTATATTTATGTATGTATAAATATATTATATTTATGTATGTATAAATATATTATATTTATGTATGTATATATATGTTATATTTATGTATGTATATATATATTATATTTATGTATGTATATATATGTTATATTTATGTATGTATATATATATGTTATATTTATGTATGTATATATATATGTTATATTTATGTATGTATATATATATGTTATATTTATGTATGTATATATATATGTTATATTTATGTATGTATATATATATGTTATATTTATGTATGTATATATATATGTTATATTTATGTATATATATATATATATGTTATATTTATGTATATATATATATATATGTTATATTTATGTATATATATATATATATGTTATATTTATGTATATATATATATATATGTTATATTTATGTATATATATATATATATGTTATATTTATGTATATATATATATATGTTATATTTATGTATATATATATATATATGTTATATTTATGTATATATATATATATGTTATATTTATGTATATATATATATATATGTTATATTTATGTATATATATATATATATGTTATATTTATGTATATATATATATATATGTTATATTTATGTATATATATATATATATGTTATATTTATGTATATATATATATATATATGTTATATTTATGTATATATATATATATATGTTATATTTATGTATATATATATATATATATGTTATATTTATGTATATATATATATATATGTTATATTTATGTATATATATATATGTTATATTTATGTATATATATATATATATGTTATATTTATGTATATATATATATATATGTTATATTTATGTATATATATATATATATGTTATATTTATGTATATATATATATATATGTTATATTTATGTATATATATATATATATGTTATATTTATGTATATATATATATATGTTATATTTATGTATATATATATATATATGTTATATTTATGTATATATATATATATGTTATATTTATGTATATATATATATATGTTATATTTATGTATATATATATATATGTTATATTTATGTATATATATATATATGTTATATTTATGTATATATATGTTATATTTATGTATATATATGTTATATTTATGTATATATATGTTATATTTATGTATATATATATATATGTTATATTTATGTATATATATATATATGTTATATTTATGTATATATATATATATGTTAT